>NC_048218.1:198954511-199108718 GCF_002007445.2 Ailuropoda melanoleuca | reverse complement strand
TCAGACTTCACCAGGAGTCCATGTGAGCTGAGTTCAGAGCCAGACTTGGGTAGACAGGAGGGGCTGAAACAGGCCGAGGAGGAAGGGGAGAGTCTGGCCTGAGCAAAGGTTAGTCAGAAAAGTGAAAGGTAGGTGAGAGGGGTCATTGGACTGCTGGCACCTGTGAAGGCCAATAAAATTCACTCCCCAGCTTGTCCAGTGACCACACCTCGCCCTCACCCAGATCTTGGGTGGCGCGCAGCTGCCAGCCTCTGACTCCTTTTTGGTTACAGTTAACAGAGGCCTGGTGCCAACTTCCCCGGCAATGGGCCAAAAAGCAAAACAGTCTTACCTTGGTCAACCCAGGGCTGCTTAGCTGCCGCTCTTGCGCTCCTCTGCCTGCAACCATCACCCGCCCCACCCCAACCACCTTCCTAAGAGCGCCCAGTTCAGTCCTGAACCCAAACCCCACCACGGGTTGTCTCTTCTCAATAAACTCCCTTCCCCCTTCCCCGCATGAGTGGAATGTGGACTGAGTGAACTCACCCATCCCTCTCTCAGGCAGGTGTGAAAGGGCTTCGTCCCTTCGGGCAGATCTGGGGGGCAGCTCTGGGGGGCCTGGGGGGCTAGGCAGGCAGACAACTGCCTGAGCAGACCAGAGCACCACCCCCCCCCCCCCCCCCCCCGTACCTGGCGGTTAGCCTGGGCCTCGGGGCGCAGTTGCTCTTCTCCCCCCTCTGCCTTAGTTTATCCAGTCTGGGGGAAGCCCTGAGCAGGCACCCAAGCGGGGGTCAGCCGCTCGGGCGACTCAGGGTGAGGTGGGTCAGGGCCCTTCCCAGCAGCGTGGGGTCCACTGGCCCCATGGCCTTGGTTCCGGTCAGCCCGGGGGCCCCTCCCTCCAGCCTCGTCAAGCCCCTGCTGAGTAAGGAGATGGTGCTCTGGAGGCGGAGTGAAGCTGAAAGCTGCCAGAGATGGGGCCTCTGCCCTCTGGGGGAGTGAGTGGGGTTCTGGCCATGCTACATCAAGTGGGACCCTCACCACCCTGCTCTTCTGGCCGCGTCAAAATATTGCACTTCAAGAACAAAAACCAGGGCCACCTGGATGGCTCTGTCGGTTAAGCATCTGCCTCTGGGTCAGGTCATGATCCCGGGGGGTCCTGGGATTGAGCCCTGCATCACGTCAGGCTCCCTGCTCAGCGGGGAGCCTGCCTCTCCCCCTGCCCCTGCCCCTCCCCCTCGCCCTGCTCGAGTTCCCCCCTTCTCTCTTACTTTCTCAGATAAATAAAATCTTTTAAAATAATAGAAACAAAAACCAGGTGATCACTGTACAACATGAATATGTTAATGCCGCTGAGCTGCATAGTTTAAAAACGGTTACAATGATGCATTTTATGTTGTGTACGTGTTAAACCCCCTCCAAGACACACACAAACCGGCGCAATAATGTTACAGTGCCTTTCTACTCTAGTGCAATTACTTTAACTCTGGCCATGTTTCGTCCACACATCTGTGACATACGTGACAACTTCCCCTATGCAGTTGCCTCCAAATGAAGCAGGAGAGAGAAGTTCTCGTCTCAGCAGTTGAAGAATGAATCTCGAGGACAACCGAGTGTGAGTAAAGAGATAGAAGTTTATTGAGTGAAGGTACAGAAAAAGCTCTCAAGAGTGAGAAGGGTCCCGACAGGGTCACCTACGAGGGCCTTTAGGGTTGGTCTTTTCTAGAAAGCTAACCAGAGAACTTAAATCTTTTTAACATTTCTATTGATAACCCCACTGAGCTAGGACTAGCGATTAACACCTTCAATGGCTTACTTCCTTTTCAGGGTCTGGTTAGTCTTTGTTGGTCACGGGTGATTATCATTAAAAAAGACACCCACCCCACACACCTAGAGAGATCGTGGGGGGTGGGGTGCAGTGCAGTGCAGCTGTCCTGCATGTTCTCTTTGACTTGCCATCCCCTCCCCGACCGGACCTGCCTACCACCCACACTGGGTCCCTACCGCCCAAACCCTCCGCTGTCTGAGGCAACACAGCGTGCCCCGGGCCACCCCCCCCGCCCCTCACACGCGCACGTGCACGCGCGCGCACACGCACACGCACTGGGGACCTTCAGGGGGATAAACCTCTGCACTTTAAACAGCACGTGGAAAGGAACCGAGTGTCTGCAAGCCCATGCACTTCCACTCGGGGTCGCCCACGCGGCCACCCACGGCAAGTAAAGAGAGGCGAGATCTCTGTGAAGACGAGAATATTCTGGGATTAGCTAGTGCTGATGGTCACGACCTTGAGACCACACGAGAAACCACCGAGCTGTACACTTGGAAAGGGTGAACTTTAGGGTGTGCGAGTTCTATTTCAGGTAAACCCCGAGGGGAGACCAGCCGCTGGGGGACCGGGGGAAGTGAAGCTGGGCGTCTGGGTTAAGCCCACCTCGTAGCTGCGCGGGGTGACGGGACCACAGCAGCTGCAGAAAGAAGCAGCGGCACCCAGGCCAACGTCAGGGCCGTGAAGCCCCGCCGTGGGGCTGGGGTACTGTCACAGCAGCTCCTGAGACTTAGAACCACCGCCGATGTGCACCACGCTTTTCCTACAGTTGTGGAACACCGTGTTCCTGACAGTAGCCTGTGTCCACTGCTCAGGCCGGTAGCAGCCTCCCAAGCTCCCGTGAGATCACCGCATGTTCTGGCCGCACAGGCATCTCCCTGATTAATCCTCTTCCAGGGACACATCCAGGGGGGCATCAAACACCTCTCTGAATCTTGGCATCACTTCCAGCCCCTGAACCCCGGAACAGCTCAAACGTCTGTCCTGGGCCATACGTACCCTCCCTTCCTTTGCAGGCTCCCCAAGTCCCCAGGCCCTCACCGTCCCCACATTGGGCGTGATTGCCAGTGTCACACCAGTGGACGGTGAACAATGCCCTCTACAGAGGAGGCCAGGATGGAGGTCAGCCTCAGTCTTCTGAAAGAAGCATGAGAAGGCCAGAGTGTTTCTGTCACACTTCTCCCTGCACTAACTGCTCTGTGTCTGGGGAAGGACGTTTTGGGTGTTTGCACCATATTGAAAAGCCAAGACCAGGACCCAAGGTAGGAGAGAAGCTCCCTACTGCCCTTGAAGACCTGCAGGACCCAGGCTAGGGAGGACAAGGTACTTGAGGAAGGAACACGTACTTGGCCTTTCTTCCTTTTCTTTTCTTTTCTTTTTTTTTTTTTAAAGGCCGAAAGAACAGTGATTTGCTCTGAAGCTGCTTCAAAGTGTCCCTGAATGAATGGGGTGCTTGGGAAGCTCACTCGGTTGAGCATCGACTCTTGGTGTCAGCTCCCATCATGATCTCAGGGGTGTGGAATCGAGTCTTACACTGGGGCTGCTTGTCTCTCTCCGTCTGCCCTTCCCCCCCCCACCACATGCACGTGCTCTGTCTGAGATAAATTAATAAAATCTTAAAAAAAAAAAGTGCCCCTGAATCACGCTGTTATCTGGTGCTGGTGGTTGTCCATATGGAGCAAGAAGAAAACTGGCCCCCCACCTGAGCCCGTGCACGCAAATTAACTCCAGGTACCCACCAAAGTGTGCCCATGATGAGTTACGGATTCTGGAGACTGCGGGTTTGAATCCTGGCTTCCCCTACCTAGCCGTGGGGCTCCGAGTGACTTACTGAACGTCTCTCTGAGTTTCCTCATCTAGAAGATGGAAATAATAAATGGAGCTTTTATGACGTTTAAATCAGTTAATATTTTTAAGGTTTAGAACTTGATAAGTACCATTTAACAGCTTGTTAAAACAAACCAAAGCGTAAAAAGCTAGATCTAACATTTCAGAAGCCAATACAGGAGAAAGTCTGTCTGACCTCAAGGTGGGTGAGTTCTGTGACAAGACATAAAAACGGTCAAACTATAGAGCAGAACCCTGGGGCACCGGGGAGGCTCAGTTGGTTAAGCCTCTGCCTCCATGACCAAGTCATGGTCTCGGGGTCTTGGGATCGAGCCTCGCATCAGGCTTCCTCTGCCACTCCCCCTGCTTGTGTTCTCTCTCTTGTCAAATAAATAAAATCTTTAAAAATTTTATTTATAAATATGTAATTTTATTTATATATATAAATTAAAATAAAGCAGAGCACTGATGAATCTTAATATAGTAAAAATAAGGACTTCATACGAGAAGATCCCACAGGGGTCTTGGTACACGACTATGACGGAGCACTGACGCGATGAAATCACCACCAGCGTGCAGAAGGACACACACCGCAGCATTCTCTGTCTATACACATCCAACAAAACAACAAAAAGAAAATGAATCTGTGGTAATAAAACTCAGGAGGAGGGCCTCCGGCGGACTCAGTTAGTAGAGCATATGGCTCTTGATCTCGGACTCTTGATCTCTGGGTCATGAGTTCAAGCCCCATGTTGCTCCTAGAGCTTAGTTTAAAAATAAAGACTTTTTTTATCTGTTGATTCTCGATTGCCTTCAGCTCAAAATGTCTTTAGACCAAAATGGCATATTTTATGATGGCTTATACCAAACCCCTTCAGTTTAGACTGGGAACGTTGGTTCTACACACTCTTTTGTTCGCTCACACGCAAGTATCAAAAAGAGAAGAGAAAACTCCATCCTCCTCCCTGTGTGTTGTGTGCCAAGCACCGCAAATCGGTATCTCTCTGGCAAACTGAGAATGTCCTGGCCTCACTGGGGGGAGGGACCAGCCACTGCTCCAGATTCCCACTTGTTTCCCATGGGACAGGGGGCGTGGGTCTCCAGCGTCAAAGGGGGAGTGAAGTATGGGGGTGAATGGTGCCTGCAGCCTCGTTGCCCAGCTCCGTCTCCGAGTTACTGTGAAATTTGGGGCACATGTTCTCACCTCCTGCCCTTCTGTTTCCCCACCTGAAACAGAGGAAAAGAGGTCCCTCCTGACCCCAGACTTGCCTGACTCCTGGAGCACCTGCAGCCACACCCGGGAAGGGTGGCCTGGGAGCCTGCTAGGACTGGATCCCAGAACCTTAAGCTGATGGGGCTGCTGGGCAGATGGGAGGACAGGTGGTGGGTGAAGAGGGAGGAGACAAAGAGGGAGCCATAGCCCTGTGTCCCCCAGGCAGCTAACAGCTGGGCTGATCTTAAAGATTTTTTTTTTTTTTTTTAATTTCTTTATTCAACAGAGATAGAGACAGCCAGCGAGAGAGGGAACACAAGCAGGGGGAGTGGGAGAGGAAGAAGCAGGCTCACAGAGGAAGAGCCTGATGTGGGGCTCGATCCCATAACGCCGGGATTGGGCTGATCTTAAAGTCAGGACGTGCCTCCGCTAGTCTGGACAGCTATTTATAGTGTGTGCAGCTCCTTATTTGGTAGCCAATGCTCTGTTCTCTCTCCCGGGGCGTCGGGGCGTCTGCCGCCCGAGGAGCACACGGGCCCTTGTGCAGCTCTGGTTGGCGCGGGGCTTTACAGAAAACAGGCACTCGGCCACGTGTGCCCTATGTATTCCAAATGCTCCTAAATCCATTCATATTAAAAACATTTTGGGGAGGGCCTGGCTGCCTCAGTGGGCGGAGCATAGGACTTTTTTTTTTTTTAGTGTGGCACCTGGGTGGCTTAGTCAGTTAAGCATCTGCCTTCGGCTCAGGTCATGATCTCAAGGTCTTGGGATCGAGCCCCGCGTCAGGCTCCCTCTCCCACTCCCCCTGCTTGTGTTCCCTCTCTCACTGCCTCTCTCTCTGTCAAATAAATAAATAAAATCTTAAAAAAAAGAAGAAGAAGAAGGAAGATAGGGAGGAAAGCAGGGAGACAGAGAGAGAAAGCAGGCCACCGAGGATGAGGGTGTGGGCACCAGAGGTCAAGGTGGTCCCTGCGGATTTTAAAGACACCCAGTGTTAGGATCCAGCTTGGGGTAGAGAGACTGCAGGGCAGGGCAGATGCCCAAGTGTCCGGTGAAGGGTGAGAACCTGTTTACTTGACTCAGTTAACAGGGCCGATTTGTTTTTCAGAACAACCTGTGTGTAGAAACTTGCCTGCCCTTGGAAACATCCCAGTTAGAAGCACTGGTAACAATGGCAAAGCTGGCAGCTCTCGGACCCAGAGCTACGTTTCTTCCACTGCTAGAATGTGGTCTGACCAACACTGCCAGGCACCTGCCCAAAACCTTGTGGGGCTCCCCATTACTGGCAGGACCAAATCCAAGTCCTCCCTGCCCCCTCCCCCCATGTGCCCCGGGATGCAGGCTGCCCCTTCCTGCCTGCGATTTCATGCTCCAACAGTGAGCCCTGAGGGGCCCCGGGCCTCCCTCCCGCACATCCTGTCCCTCACCTTCGTCCCCGAGCTTCTGTCATCTGCAGCAAGGCCACGTGCGAGCTCAGCTCACTTAAAATTCAACTCCTGTTGCAGCTTCCCTGCTACCCTCACTCCCAGTCAGGTCTGACCTAGAGGCACCTCTCTGAGCTCCGACACCACCTTACTGCCTTTGCACATCCCCCAATAAAAGGCTCTGCTTTGGGGTCCTCTTCGGTTTTAAGCTCCCCCAAGGTAAGTGCTATTTCTTTCCATTTTTGTATTCCCCATCTATTCACTCATTTACTCATTAGACGTATATTTACTGAACTACAATGATGTGCCAAATACTATGCTAGTTTGAATGAACGCATGTCTTGACATTGGGTGTTCTTGACATTCGTTCATTTTTCATTCATTTGACACAGACTGAGTGATAGGTATTGAAGGTACAACAGTAAACAAAGATATGGTCCCTGATCTCAAGAGCTTCTGAGGGGAGGGTGGTAAGAAAGACATTCAAAGAATCACACACAGGCAAACTTAATGTTGCCATCATGAGAGGCGTTAAGAAGGATGGGGAATGGAGTGTGAGAGTGGATCACAGGGGGTTGGACTTGGTTAAGAGTCTAAAGAACGCTTCCCCAAGAAAAGTGGCACTTGTCTGAGATCTGAAAGTTGAGGAGAGCAGGAAACAGCATTCTAGAAAGAGGGAATAGCATGTGCAAAGCCTTGAATCATATATTGGTTAGAAATGCTTTTGCCTCCAAGAAACACAAAATCACAAAGCGGGTGGTTTAAACCAATGGAGTTTCTTTTTTCACATAAGGAGAAGTACGGAGGTGATGTAGGAAAGATATTAGGGTTCAAAGCCGATGGCCAAGAAAGAATTCTTGAAACGTCTTTGGTGCAAAAAGGTGATTTTATTAAGGCAGGGGACAGGACCCGCGGGCAGAAAGAGCTGCACCGGGGTAGTAAGAAGTGGCCCATTATATACTTTCAAGTTGGGAGGGGATTAAGATAGTGTAGTCTCTAAGAAATTTTGGAAGCAAGGTTTCCAGGACCTTGAGGGGGCTAGCTGTTGTAGGGGAAGGGTCATTTATTACCGTCCAATCAAACCTTAGTCATGAGACCCTTCGGATGTATATGGGTGGCCATATGCTTGGAGGATGACTGCCAACACGTATCTTGGAGGGTTTAGAGATAAAGGAAACTTCCAAAGGAATTTTTATATGTTAAAGTAGACTTACAGGATCCTGGTTGGTGGGGGGGAGGGTCAGGCTAGGATTGCCTTTTGCCTTTAGCAAAGTATTAACATTGGGGCAGTTGAGTGAGTCCCTAGAGGAATATCACTCTGCTTATTTCAAGGACTTGTCAGTGGGCTGTAGGTAATAAGGAAATTTTATAATTTTTCCTCTGTCTTTATTTCCCACATCAGAGGTGGTGGCTGTGGGCACTGGTCCAGTTGCCGCACACTGTCATTACGGAGCCAGCCTCTTTCTGCTTCCCATCTTTCATGCGCTAGGGCTTGTTCCCAGGCTTGTCCTCTTATCAGCCCAGATCCAGTGATTGAGATGGATTGCAAAGGCAGGAAGCAGGAGGACCAAATGGGAGCCGGCCTCCTATCCAGGAAATCCAGGAGACCTTTCCCAGAAGCCTCCAGCAGTCAGCTCTCCCAGCTCGCTGGCCAGAGCTTACCAGGAAGCTGTCTTTTGCTATAAGGGATGCTGAGAAAGCCAGTATGTATTTGGCTCCCGTAGTGGGAACCAGCAAAGGAGAGAAGGTTGGAAACGGCTTGCAACAGCCCCCTGGTAGGAGGGATTAAATCAAGTTCTAGAAACTGAGAAAAGGGAGCTTTGTAGAGACCGGCACCTGGAGATGTGAGTAGACTTGTGTTGATTTGCTAAGGCTGCCATCACAGAGGACTCCAGACTAGGTAACGTCACAGAAATGGATTGTCTCCCAGCTCCAGAGGCAGAAATCCAAGGGTTGGTTTCTTCAGGGGCCTCTCTCCTTGGCTTTCGGACTGTCTTTTCTCTGTGTCTTCACAGATTCCGTCCTCTGTGCATGTCTGTGCCCTAAACTCCTCTTCTCATAAAGAGACGGGTCCCTGGATTAGGGGCCACCCCAACGACCTCATTTAACCTTAATTACCTCTTGAAAGGCTCTGTCTCCACATACAGTCACATTCTGTGAGGTAATGCGGGTTAGGGCTGCAACACAGGAACTGGAGAGAGGGGTACAATTCAGTCTACATTAGGGCCAAATTTCGTAAGGCTCTATAGATCATATTAATAATGAAAATTTTTATTCTAACAGTTACTAGAAACTATAAAAAGTTTTAAGCAAGAGAATGACACAAGCATCTTCAGATTTAGACGATCACTGCCTGCAATGCTGGGGATGGAATGGAAAGGACCAGAGTAGATGCCCACAGACAGACCACTTACAAGGCCCCTGAAACAGGCCAGCAAGTAGCATCAGTGCCTTGGCTTAGCGTATTGCTGGTGCCGGAGAGGGAAGTGGGCACATTGGAGCTGGATTTCAGCAGTGAAAAGACCAGGAGTTGGGCTCAGGGTTGCAGTGGGGAGAGAAAGAGAGAGAGGAAGGCATAAGTAGGCAGCCCATGGGTCTTGCAGGTGATGCCTGTATGGGGAATGAGTGCTCTGGGAGCTGGGCCAGTGCTGTGAGAGGCAGCAGGGGGCTGCAGGCACCAGGCTGAGCTGTGGTAGGGGAGGTGAAGGGTCCCCTGCAGGCCAAGGGGGAGGGGGTCTTCTGCTGCTCTTTGCAGGGAGCTCTGGCAGCTCAGATCCCTGTCCTATTAGGACATATAAATGCAAGCATTCTCTGCCCAGCTCTCTTATCCAGGAACATTGGTTTCATCCATCAATTACATGTGCATTTTCAGTCTGGGGACAACAGGCACAAGATGCTCTGAGATACACCTTGATAACGTGGGGACCCACTCAGAACCCCAGAGTTGATATAAAAATTATTTTAAGCTGAAGACATTTGAGATTCAAAAGATGGAGAAAAAAGCCCTTTCACTGCTTCTCTTACTGACTAAAAGCAACACCTTCTGGAAAATGAAGCTACCATAAATCCCTTTTTTGGCCCTTAAGAGGACAGAAAGAC
Organism: Ailuropoda melanoleuca; assembly: GCF_002007445.2. Classification (NCBI taxonomy): domain Eukaryota; kingdom Metazoa; phylum Chordata; class Mammalia; order Carnivora; family Ursidae; genus Ailuropoda; species Ailuropoda melanoleuca. Next base: position 199,099,351 of record NC_048218.1, on the reverse strand, counting down.
CATGCCTAACTGTATATACAAACATTATCACAAACTTTCTTATCTCTCATCTGTTCTAAAAGCCCATTTGTCTTTCCTAAAGAAGCCTACTGGTTTTTCCCACAGTAGCCTTTTTTCCCCCCTCCCTTTTCCCTGCTAAGTTAGATATATAAGCCTTTAACTTTAGTCATTTAAGAGCCAGCTAATTTTTTTTAAGTTTATTTATTTTTAGTAATCTCTACACCCAAAGTGGGGCTCGAACTCACAACCCCAAGATCAAGAGTCACGTGCTCTTTCTACTGAGCCAGCCGGGCACCCCAGGAGCCAGCTACTTCTTTTGTTGGCTCCCCTTATGCTTATGAAATAAGCTGTTCTCTCCTATTAATGGCTTTTTTCAATTTAATTCACAAGCCCCAGTTATTAAACTTAACAGGGTAGAGAGAAAGATTTTTCTTCCTCTCTAATAACTACCAAATCCAGAATGCATTGCTGTAATCCTTCAGATCAAAGCTCCCAGTTAGTATGAAGCCAGGAGCAGAAGCAGGCAGAAAGTTGAATAGATACTCTGCATCTGTGATTATCCAAGGGTGAAAAAGGGGTCTGTGTTGCCTTGTAGAGAGCAAGATGGAGTCACTCATGTCAAGCAGTGACTCATGCCAAGCAATGACATAATAAATCAGGAAGGCAGCCAAGGACGATGAGCTGAGAATAGATATCGTTAGAACCAGAACATACTGGTGGCATCCAGAACTGATAACCAGCAAAACCAAGAAGCCTGGAAGAGCTGAGAACTGATAACCACTACAACCAGGAGAGGTCCGCAAGGCTAAATGATGTGGTTTTAGAATATAGGTGAGGTTCGGAGCCAAAGACCAAGAAAGAATTCTTGAGATGGCTCTGGTGCAAAATCGTGGTTTTATTGAAGCACGGGGACAGGACCCGTGGGTACTGCTGCCCCGGGGTTTGTGAGGGGTGGCTGATTACATACTTGGGAGTTGGGAGGGGGGTAAGGAAAAGGGAGGTTTCGAAAGGATTTTTTATGTTAAAGAAGATTCACAGGATACCGGAGGCCTTGCCATTGTCAAGTTAAGGTTGTTTTTTCTTCTCTTAGGCGTTAACAATAAGATAGTTAGGAACTTCCTGGAGGAACGTTACGCTCTGCCGGCTTCAAGTGCCTCTCGATGGGCTGCAGGCCATAAGGACATTTAATCGTATCTATAGTCCCTTCTGGAAGCTAAGCCATTGATGGAAATGCTTTGTTCTTGTAAATTGCTAAGACTTTTGTAAACTGAGGGAGACTCCTGTTTTGCAGGATTGTGATCTCTATAAGTTAACTATTTGTTTTTCCTTTAGGGCAGTGAGGAGTGCCTGAGGAATGTCACATAGATCCCATGGGGAGGGGGCAGGGGGCGGGTTGTGGGGTGTCAGCTTCTGCCTGTCCTCTGCTAGCCTTCTGCTCCCTCATCATAAAGACGGAACAAACGCCTTTACAAAGGGAGGATTTCTGCAGCAAACTGTCAGACTCTGCAGATGCTGACCCTTCCACATCTGACCGCAGTAAAAAGGCAGCGGCCACCAAAGGCTCTGTCCGATTGATCTCTAAACATAGCAGTGATCTTCCACTGTTTGACCGTGATAAGCTCACCCGGGCCAGACGGAGTCCTCGTCCCAGCTGCCCACTCACAGACTGACTTCGAGTTCGGTTTGTTAACTTCTTACCCCTGAGCGTATCTTGTTTGTTGCTGACTCTGTACGGTGCTCGTGTGCAGGAAGCCGGGTGGTGTAGGGAAATGCCATTGAGTTTGGAAATCCCGGACCTGCCTCACAATTACACTGACCTTGCTTTCTGATTGAATAAATCTGATTCGGTCGACAGACACCACTCATGTACCAGCCTTCATAGCGTGCTCGCCACCCCCTCCCCACCCCCCACCCGCTCCNAAGTGGCCACACCCCAACGTGCCCACTTCCCCAACACAGTCTCGCTTTGGTAACCTCTGCTTGGCGGGTAGAGTCACACCTGACACCCCAAGTGAAAGAGGACTTCAACCACGCCATTTTTTTTTAAAGATTCTATTTATTTATTTGAGAGAGAGAGAGAGCATGAGGGGGAGGGGCAGAAGGCGAGGGAGAAACCGGCTCCCCGTTGGGCAGGGAGCCTGATGTGGGACTCGATCTCAGAACCCCGAGATCATGACCCGAGCCGCAGGCAAGTGCTTAACTGAGACACCCAGGCGCCCCTCAACCACCTCCATCTTGACCTCAGTTTGTACTTTCTTACTGATTAAGTTCTTCCTTGCAACTTATCTTTTAACTCAGGCAAAAGACCCTGCGGGTAAAGCATCCCCTGCTGAGAACTGAAACTGCTCCCTCCAGCGATAAGAACTGCCGTGAGCCAGGAAGCCCCCACCCATGATTGACCCTAAGACGGGATCTACCTGACCCATGTGGCCCACCTGCCGGTACCCACTCCTCTTTGTCCCGCATTTCCCTTCCATAAACCTGGAAGCAGTTTCAGTGCTTGCAGACAGCCTTTGAGACTCTAGTCTACTGTCTTCCAGGTGTGGGCCTCGCTGAAACGAAATCCTTTCTTGTTTCACCACCACCCGTCTCTCTGCCTTTGGATTTTGGCTGAACCTGGTCTGTTTGCACTGCCCGTCCCCCCAGCCAGGTGCTCTAGCTCCTCTGTGCCCCAGAAGCACGCTGCGAGCTGAGGGGTTGGGAGGAATCTGCTCACCAGGGCACCAGCCCCCACCATCTCCCCCCACTGCTCTCGAGCCAGCCCGCCTGCCTCTGACCACATTCGGCAGGGCTCTCTGGGCTCCAGCCGCACTGGCATCAACCATGCCTGGATCACATCAACCAAGGCCCCAACGCACAGCTACACCTGCCGATCCCTCTGTCCTGTCCACCATTCCCTTAGACTCTTCCATGGCTTATTCTAACCCTTTAGGTCTCTGTGCGAATATGTTAGAAAAGCCCTCCCTGACACACCTATCTGACTGAGTGTGTGAGTGAATGCACTCACTGATGCCATCAGCCCGTAGCTGTGGCGCCTTCAGGCTGAAGCTGGACGAGGCTTTTTCCCAAAAAGACAAAACCTGGTATCTTTTTTTAAATAATAATTTTTTATTATGTTATGTTAGTCACCATACAAAACCTGGTATTTTAACCAAGTAAAACTGGGAAATTCTCAAACTCCTTCTCAGCATCTACTTTTCGGTCGGGACCCCAGAATTCCCCGAAACAGATCACTTCCAAGGCGATCAGGCTGGCCTCTGGGTCTCAGGGCTTTCAGCGGAGTTTCATTTGCAACTTCTAACCACTTCCCCACCCCTCCCCACCCCCACCAAAGCGAGAAAGGGAAGGTTAAAGCAGACAAGGTTTTTCTAACTCTAAAGTCTTTGTATTTTAAAAGGTTACTCTGAGCCCTTTTCTACAATCTAGTTTATCTTTTTCCTATTCACAGGTGACCCCAGGCAGGTTCTGTTCCTTTTTGAGATTATCAATTGTTTTCAGCTCCCACAAGTAGCAAGGGCAAGAATGGAAGTTGGAAATCTGTTAGCACATTTTGCCCCTCCCTAAGAGAATGCCCTCAAGCAACAAACACTCGCCGGCCGCACACAAAGGCTTTTGGAAACGGAAGAGCTCCAAGCCAGGCATTTAAAGAGAAGGCGACTAAGTTTTCCTTATTCTTTTCCTAAAACCTTAGTTCCCGTCGTGTCAAAGTGATGTGGGAAACAAAGGCAGAAGGAAGTGTAGATAAAATTAAATGTCCTTATAACTTGCTGCGGGTTGACAAGTACTGGAGGCAGGCGGATTATAACATTCCTCCAGGAAACTTCCAATTGTCTTAATGTTAATGCTTTGCTAGAGGGAAAAACAACCTTGGCTTGACAATAGGCAGGCCTCCAGGATCCTGGGAGCCTTCTTTAGCATTTGAAAGTCCTTCTGGAAACTTCCCTTTGTCTTTACCGCCACCCAACTCCATAGTATATAATCAGTTGCTCCTCACGCTGTCCGAGCCACAGTCTATGTTGCCCACGACTCTTGTTCTTGTGTTTTGAGAAGACCACCGTTTTGGCACCGAGCACCTCCGAGAATTTTCTTGGCCATCAGGCTTCGAACCCCACCACTTCAAACCACGTCAAAAGCAAGAAGGAAAGCGTGGAGCTAAGGTAAGTCCCCACGGATCTAAATTTGTGCAGTTCATAACCTGTATTCTTCATTGATTTATCTATCCGTTTGTTTACTTGGGCACATATATTGGGCTTCTAATCTGAGTCAGGCATTGACCTAAAATGTTGAGAAAGAGTTCCAAGGATTGTATTCAGATGGGGGTAGGAAGGTCCCTCCCAAAATGTTTGATGTTAAAAAAAACTACATTCTAAAGTTACCTGCAAACAGTTGTTCGTACGCATTGCTTGTGGGAACAGCCTGGGAGTGGGACGTTTTCATAAAGTCTGTGAACGTGGCAAATGCCCGTAGTCTTTAACCTATTAATGCCAGTTGTAGTTTATCCTTACAGATGTGATGCCCCATGGGCACGATATCATGACAAGTGATTAATTGAAGCGCTGGTATGACAAAAGACTGAAAACAAACCAGTTCCTAATGGGGGGCCAGTCCTATAAATGATGGGGTACATCTAGCCAACAGAGAACTACGCAAGTATAAAAAAGTGAAGATTCCTTTAGGTTCTGGTATGGAAAGAGCTTCAGATGTTTTGCTTCTTACATGGGGGTGGGGGCCAGGTGGATAGCCTGCCACTAGTCCTATTTTCAAGGGGAGGGAAAAGTAACGTAGACATTCGTTTGAATGTGCGCAAGGTATTTCCGGAAGGATATACAAATTAATGAAAAGGAGTAGGTGACTACGGAAGGATGAACTGGGAGGCCAGGAAAAAGAGAGGGAGTTAGAATTTTTGAATACATTCCTTGGTGAGTCAAACAACCAGGTTGAGTGGCCACACCAAAGTCTTCATTTTCAGCAAATGAGAGCCTGGGGAATGGCTCCTGAGAGGGTGACTAGATTGCTTTTGCTTAGGGTTAGGATGAATATTAAGTAAGGGAAGCTGGCCATCGCAGGTAGAGGCGGGCAGTGAGGGCCACACATGTGCTTTAAGGGAACTTGCCTGTGCATACCTACTCTGTAAGTGAGGCAGGGATTCAGTATTACAAGGAGGTAAGGGTACGTGTGGGTCATTCCGGAAGGTAAGGGTACGTGTGGGTCATTCCAGAGGTCATTCAATGGTTCATCTGCACAGGCTCGAGGGGGGTTTAGCTCAGTCTGGGTGGTCTGGGCCAGTGGGAGATTTGTCCGCAGTGCCCATCACCTGGGGGATGGTTTTGGGTTTCATTTAGCTGCATTAAGGGAAAAGCCGGGAAGGAAAGATGAAGGAAAATATAAGACAAAGGTTAGTGAGTCCAAGCAGGTGGTCAGTAAAGGCCAGGTCTTGGGGCCTAGCTGGTGACATTTTCGCTCGATATTTGTTAAGGAAAATAACAGTCCAACTGTTAAAAAAGAATTGCAGTGGTACTAGGGAGAGCATGGCAAGACCAGCTTCAATAGAAGTTGAGGGGAGCCGCCGTCCCGGTGGGCATAGGGATGGCCACGGCGGCGGGGGGGGGCTCGCAGTGAGGGGAGAGATTGGACTCCTTCAAATATGGGTTGGGCAATTGGGAATTTACAGCCAAGGAGCAGAATGGGGGTGGGTGGGGGATTCTGTGGATGGAAAATTAAGGAAAAAACGGTCAGTGGGGAGTTTCGGCTAAACCAACCTAACAGGACAATGGCTAAAGGCGAGCCAGGGTGATCAGACCTCACCCTGTAGGCAGGGCGCGGGGGTCCCAGGCAGAGAGTGGTGGTGAGACAAAGGGATTTATTTCAGTGAGGCCAATACCAGGAAGACGACAGACTAACATCTCAAAGTGCTGAAAATACTTCCAGGTTTTTTGTTTAAGTAGGCTCTGTGTCCAATGTGGGGCTTAAACCCAACCCTGAGATTGTCTCATGCTTTACCCCGAGCCAGCCAGGTGCCCCACTTCAGGTTTATATAAAAGAATTCGGGACAAAGGTGGGTGGGTACTTGCAGGTGGGCAGTAAAGGTCAGGTTGATCAATATCTTGGGGTCAGTCGTGGGGTCTCACTGGCTCAGGGCAGTCGTCCTCACTCAAGGGGGGAGCTTTCAGATCCTATCAGGGGATGCTTTACCTGCAGGGTCTTTGGCCTGTGTTAAGAGATAAGCTGGAAAGCAGAACTTAATCAGTGAGAAAGATGGAGGTCAAAATGGAGGTGGTGGAAGTCCTCTTTCAACAGGAGGGGTGGTGTAAGGTGAGCCTGATGAGATATGGAGGGTGGAGGGTTCTGGCTAACCCAATTTGCAGGATTCTTGGCTAACGTCAGACAATGCAGAGATGAATATGGAAGTCCAAAAACTGAGGCCTACTGCAGAAAAGTTAGGGGAGCTTGAGTAGGATTTGGTCAGATTCTTGTCAAGCCTTTTCTGCTTCTACAGTCAGGTGACTGCATCGTTAACTACAAAAATGCATGCAAACCACACATTAACAACAGTACTTGTACAAAAATAATTTATGAGGGGGCGCCTGGGTGGCACAGCGGTTAAGCACGTCTGCCTTCAGCTCAGGGCGTGATCCCGGCGTTCTGGGATCAAGCCCCACATCGGGCTCCTCTGCAGTGAGCCTGCTTCTTCCTCTCCCGCTCCCACTGCTTGTGTTCCCTCTCTCTCTGGCTGTCTCTGTCTCTGTCAAATAAATAAATAAAATCTTTAAAAAAAAAAAAAAAATAATTTATGAATTGTGGAGATGATTCAGGGGAAACACTGACCTCTGTGAGAACACAAACTTTTTAGAGGGACCAAGTCATTATTTGAATCCCCTTTGTAGGGCTGCCTGGGTGGTTCCATGGTTAAACATCCCTCAGGGTCATGATCTCAGGGTCCAGGGATGGATTCCCCCGCAGTGGGCTCCCCACTCAGTGGGGGAGTCTGCTAGCGAGTCTCTTCCTCTGCCCCTCCCCTGACTCCTGCTGGCAACGTGCTCTGTCAAATAAAAAAATCTCCTAAAAATTTAAATCCCTTTGTAAGAAAAATCGCACAGAGTAGCCCTGTGTTCACCGCCAGGCTAAAGTTTTCAAAGTTTGCTCCAGAGTACAAACTAAAGTTCACAGTGGTATACTCCCAGGGTAGCATGGCAGGGTGCCAGGCCTATCTTACACTTTAATTCCGCAGCACTCCCCACACACGGACAAGCGTGATTGTGTCTGGTCTGCAGGTCCCCCTTCCAGAGGAAAAGCTCCCTTAAGGCAGGGCCTGACTTCAGCAGCTGCTGGGGAGGGAGCCCCAGACCGGAAGCTCTAAGTTCTGCTCTATCACTGCCTGTCTCCACCTTACCTTGTCAGATTAAAAGGGGCAAAGTCATTTCTGCTTGCCCTCCTGCGAAAGCCTGGTGGGAGGCTCAAAGTAGGGGAAGAAGTTGAGACCATTGTGGTGGTGGGGACCAGCTTTTTTTTTTCCTTTTTGCTCCTTTTCCAGCTTTTTTCTTTTTTTCTTTTTTAAAGTATTTTGAGAGCACAAGCAGGGTGAGGGGCAGAGGGAGAAGCAGACTTCCCACTGAGCAGGGAGCCCCACTCATCCGGGGACTTCAGCATCATGACTGCCTCCCAGGTGCCCCAACTCCTTTTCCAGCCTCAGTTCTTGCTTTGGCCTGCACCCTCGCCCCACTCTGCACATGGCCTTGTAATGCAAATGGCATGTGTGCCCCTTGAAAGAGACAAAGGTTGATGTTCTTGGAAGTTTCCAGAACATTAGATAAAATCTGAAGAGTGACGGGGTGGGGTCCTCCTAAACATTCTCCAAAACTGACTCCAAAACACTTTGCCGCCAGAGCCCTGGCTTCAGAGATTTCGTAAGGGACACCTGGACCCTGTTCTTGTTCTGACCAGTTCCCAGGTGCCAAGAGGACATGTCCATCAGACCGAAATCGCCAATAAGAATCCTAGACCCCAAGCAAAGACTTCATGTTATTTTTTCTCCTGGACACTCCGTCCGGTGTGTGTGTCTCATCCCTAAACTTGGCTTTCACTTCCTCCTGGCTCACCTGGCCTGCCAGTAGCATTTTGAAAACTGGTTCTAACTTCCAGGTTGTCAGGTAAAGTATAGGCGGCCTAGTTATAGTTGAAGTTCAGACGGTGAATTATTTCTAAGTGTAAGTGTATTCCATGCAATATCGGGGATATACTACATGAATAACCAGTTAAGGTCATTTATCTGAAACTCAAACTTAAGACCACCTGGCTGGCTCAGGCGGCAGAGCGTGTGACTGTTGATCTCAGAGTCGTGTGTTCGAGCCCCACATTGGGCATAGAGCTTATGAAAAAAATTTTTTTAAATGAAATTCAGATACAACTGGGCACCCTGTATTTTTATTTGCTAAATTGGACAAACCTTTTTTAATATCCTATGCTGGGGTGCCTCGGTGGGTAGCCTCTGCCTTGGGCTCAGGTCATGATCTCAGGGTCCTGGCTCTCGTCCAGCTCTGCTTCCCCCCCGCCCCGTGCATGTGCTCACTCTAAAAATCTTAAACAACAGCAAATATCTAGCCCTTACTAAGGCCAGCGACTGTCTTTTGAGCATTATGTATATTATTAATACATTTAATATTTACAAGGGAGGTATTTTCACCAGTGAGGAAACAGTAACTTGCCCTAGGTCACAACTACTAGGTTCAGACACTAAAGTTTTCATGATTTCCTTAGTCATCTGGGTTTTCTGCTCAGCCCTGACTTAAAGCTTCCTGTTTTCCTGACCAGTCCGCTGCACCCGCCTCGTCAAGCCATGCAACATTTTTGTTTTAATAAATATGATCACTGTACTTGAGGTGACTGGCTTTTTTTTTTTTTTTTTTTTTTTTTTTTTTTTTTTAAAATTTTTTTTTTTTTTTTTTTAAAGAANAGCCAGTGAGAGAGGGAACGCAAGCAGGGGGAGTGGGAGAGGAAGAAGCAGGCTCACAGCAGAGGAGCCTGACGTGGGGCTCGATCCCATAACGCCGGGATCACGCCCTGAGCCGAAGGCAGACGCTTAACCGCTGTGCCACCCAGGCGCCCCAAGGTGACTGGCTTTTCACAAAGTTGTGAAGGAGTGCCCAACATGCCCTTTCTTGGGAATCCTTTCTTTCCCTTGTGTCTGCCAAGGGTTTTTAAACCCTTGATGCCCAGTCTTGAAAGTGGGTAAAGTGCTCGCATGGGAGTCCTCCCCTGCCTGGGGTCCTCCCCTTCTGGATCTTGGCATCTAAGGAGGCATTTGTAATCTGAGGAGGTTCTTGGTGCCCTCACCTCATACCACACAGGAGGCCCTTGGCTCCTGCAATAAAGAACCTGACTATTTGGTATAGCAGAGTCACTAATAGTAATTTCTTGAGTGAAGAAATCCATGAATTGCCCTTGTGCTGAACTTTCTCCCAGGAATCAAAAACGGGTAACTCTAGTTTGTTTCCTGTAACACAGAACATATCATTCCTGTTGGTATGGATGGTGAGCCAAGGCGTAGGCATCTTTCATTGCTAAGGACTCATGCTGGTTGAAACCTTACTTGGAGGACTTGGAGCAGAGAGTGACACACTCGGGCTGCAGGGTTGAGCAGGGAGATCAGAAATTCAGAACTAAGCTTGGGTGGGCGCATCTGACCTTGGGGACAGCCTTGCGTCCCATCTTCCCCTACCTTAGGACCAGGTCTGGATTATTTGAAGTGCATTCCCAGGGCTTTCTCAGGTGTGTTACTGAGGCTCATATCTCTTAATGATCTCCTATGATGCCACTGAGGGCTCTGAGCTGGGCGCCAATGCTTTCCAGGGAGGGCAGCAATATGGGGACAAAATGAATCCATAACATACAGAGGATTTTCCTAAAATAGAGGAGTGCTTTAAGTGACTTTCTCCTTTTTTTTTTTTTTTTGAGTTTATTTTAGGACAAGCAAACTCTGCATTGAGCAGGGAGCAGGGTGCCCAAGTGACCCTCTCTTTTAAAATTTAAGGGCTTGCTTCCCCTACTTGCCCCACTTTTTAAAAAACACTGTGAGACTCAAACTCAAGACCTGTAGATTAAGTACTGCCTGCTCCAGTGAGCCAGTCAGGTGTCCCTCCCCCACCTCCCTTTTTAAAAATCATTACTTGACTTCGTAAAACTCAAGACTTGGGAATATACCTGGAGTCCCGCAAAGTGAATTTGCAGCAGGGAGACCACGGCTCAGTGGTGGGGCTCAGTGGTGGGGCTCAGTGGTGGGGCTCAGTGGTGGGGCTCAGTGGTGGGGCTCAGTGGTGGGGCAGGAGGGAGGAGCCTACTTGGCCTCTTACAGGGTTTGAAGCTGGCTTGGGGGAGAGACCAGAAGAGGAGTCAGCTCAGGATTATGTACTGTCATGAGGTGGGGGCAGTTTTAGGAACTGGACATCTCAATGATCCTTTGTTTGGGAGGTTGGAGGGGGCAATGAAGTAGGACTGGGAAGACATTTTTAAAACTTACCGAAAAAAGGGATTGTTAGTCTTCTTGCAGCCATGGTGTGGCCTTGAAAGAAACATTGTTTCCTGTTGGCTTTATCATTGCCCTTATTTGTGCCAACTGGTCTGATTACCAGGGGGGAGGATTTTCACTCTCAGGTAAACTAAAGAAAAGCAAATCAAGGGCTTAAAAAAACTGTCTATGGAAAATCACGATTTAATAGGCAGCATCTCAGAGGACAGTGGACATTAAAGGGAAATAAGATAAATACACATTTTAATTTTCAGTTTTACAAAAGACTGTAAACTGGGATATTCCAGACCCCTTTTGTAATTTGTTCAGTATTAACTACCGTGTGAAAGAACAGTGCTTTCCATGGACTCAAATTATTGTTATTTACAGATAGAGAAAGCAGGAGCACTAAGAGGTAAATTAACTTGCTCAAAGGCCCATGGCCAAGAATGGGAGAAACCGAGAGATAAGGGAGACAAGCGGACTCCAGAGCCTGTGCTTGGCTACCATGCTAGTCTCCTGGGCTTAGAGATTATACCCTGATTGGAGGAATAAGAGAGAACATAAAGTGTTTACTATGTACCAGGCACTAAGCTCAGTGATTGCTATGCATGTCCCATAATCCTCAAAGCAACCATGTGAGGGAGGGCCTACTATCACCCCGTTGGAGATGAGGAAACAGGTTCAGGATGGGTATTGATCCCCGGTTCGCTCAGCAGGCAATTGGTAGAATCAGTAAATGGTAAAGTCTGGATTCCAACCTAGGTCCTCAGTTCCCGCCCTCCACTGCAGCAGCCTCTGCTAGCAGGTATTCCTCTGGGTTAGCACCCTTGAAATGGGACTTAAGTGCCCTAGACGTGCGGCCTCGTGTGTGTGCGTGGGGGGGGCGCAGTGGGGGGGCGCAGTGAGGGCGGGTCCAGCTGGCGGAGCCCGGCCCCCGCCCCACGGGGCGGGGCTGTCACGTCCGCCAATCAGAGGGCGCTGGGGGCGGGAGGCGGGCCGCGGCGCTGCGGCTCCAGCTCGCAGTTCGAGCGGCGAGAGCGCTCGGAGACACTGCGCGGAGCCAAGGGGAGCGAGCGGGCACCCCAGTCTCCTTCCCCTCCCCTCGTCGCCTTCTCCCGCAGCCGGACCGGAACTATGTGATCCCGGAAGTTCCGGTGCCATTGCTGTGTGGGATAAACAGTAATGGCGGAGGCTGCAGCTCCCGGAACAACAGCCACAACATCAGGAGCAGGAGCGGCAGCGGCGGCGGTGGCAGCGGCCTCCCCCACCCCTATCCCCACAGTCACGTCCCCGTCCTCGGGGGCGGGGGGAGGGGGAGGCGGCGGCGGCAGCGACGGCAGCGGCGGCGGCTGGACTAAACAGGTCACTTGCAGGTGAGACTGCGCAGCCGGGTGCCGGCGCGGGAGGGGGCTGAGGCCGCGGAGAGGGCGTAGAGGAAGGGGCGGGCGGGAGGTCGGGGGCGGGCGGCAGAGGGAGGAGAGCGACGTTTGGCCTCCGCGGCCTCCCGCCCGCGCTGCGTCAACCCCCGCCTGCTGCCGTGGTCCTGGGCGCGCGCAGCTGCGCTGCGGAGCCGCCGCACCGCACCGCCCGCTGCCCTCCCCGCGCCGGCGGAGCTGCGTGCGGCGCAGAGGGAAAGGTGGACTGATTCCTCCCCCCTCCTCATTGTAGCCGGAGGCTGTAGCCCCTGCTTGCAGCTCCGCAGGTTCGGGAAGGGGGTGCCACGCAGCCTGCCTCCCCGCAGCCGTGGGGGGCCGGGGAGCGCGGCCGCGGGCCCGGGCGAGGTGGCCTGGCTGCCGGGCCTCGGAGCCCTGTCATCCGTTGGTAAAGTCGGCTCGCGTCTCTCAGCCCCCGCCCCCCGCCCCACCCGAGAAGTAGCTTTTGTTATTTCTTTGTATGTTTATCGAGGTTGGCGGTTCTGAGCTTTGTCTTAGAACCGAGTGCCGGGCTGGGGTCGTCTACTCCGCCTTAAATTTTACGAGCTGCCATTCCCCTTCCGCGGTGAAAATGTTCTCTCTTGAAATACACTGATCTTACTTCTGAAGGGGAATCAAAGAGCTTGTCTTTCGCGGAGGAGAGCGGTTTTATTTGGTTTTGGTATGTCAGATGCAAGTATTTTAATAATTAGTGGATGGGCGGTTATAGGTACGTGTGTACGGGTGTAAAGAATGAACGAGCGTACATACAGGATGAGTGTGTTTAATAATTGGATGTCATACTTGGATTCTTAAGAAGTGATCATTAGCAACTGGAAGCTTTTCTTTTTCTATCAGTTGAAAAAATCCAACTGGAACGCCAGTTTTCACTGGGGGCGGGGGGATAATTTCCATGCAATACTACGAATTCTTAGTATGCAGAACTCTGTCTTGGTGTTAGCAGTTATATTAAACTAATATATACATGTAAGGCATGAATAACAAGCTTAATTAAGCTTACTTTCAGTAGCGGGATGGAGAACTATAAAAGCTATTTTAGGTAGTTTTTCTTACCAGTCATTTGTAGATCCTAAGGGAATCAAGTGCAATGTCTTAAAAGAATGAGAATTTGAAAATTCCTGTTCGTGAAACCCGTTAGTTGAGTCCCTATAGACAATTTCTCTTCCCAATGCTGCAGTTGATTACGTACTAGTGGCAGTCCCAGTCTACCTCCATATACTGAAAATAATGTTCCTTGAATGTGAGTTCTTTCCTTGAATGTGAGTTCTTTCAAGAACTCCATACAAAGTCCTAATTTTAACCTATCATTTTCGATCTCAATATAGTCAGCCTTGAACACCCATCACCAACCTGGCATTACCATACTATCTCATTTTTATCACGTAGCTGTACTTGAACCCAGCTTTACAGCAGTGCACAGAATTCGTCACTTTTACACTTTACTTTCCTGTTAGACGGTTCACCCTGTTCTTATTTCCTCTTCTAGTTCCCTAGTATATAATCATAATTCAAAATAGCATTGATTTATGTATTTAAAAATTTTACATAGCTCAGTAATATATTTTGGAAAGGCATTATGTAAAAGATACAGGCTTAGATGTACTAGTACCCCCCCCCCAGTAAACCTGTCTAGCTTTTGATTGAGTTGTATCTTAGATTGTAGTATTTGACATTGTTTTCAGTTCTAGTTAACAACATGATCTATTTTAAAATTTTTTTGGGGCAGTGGAATATCAAATACGATACTTTCAGTTATTGTAGACCTTGAGCCTTCTTGAACAGGGGCCCTATTTTGTTATCATTAATCTGTACTTAGTTGATGCTGGTAAGCCCACACCTAAAATTACCCACTTTAATATGTGCTTTGAAGGTTCCTCTGCTGTCATTAAAAAAAAAACTTGTAAATGAGCAAAGACAAAGGACTTAAGATCTGTGTATCATTCAGTTATTGATTAGTACTAGTGCCTACCATGGGAGATGTTGAAGGGAATGCAAAAATGCATCGTATCTTCATTGTGTTTGATAACAATCTCCCTTGAATTCAAGATAGTGATAACATTTTAGTATTTCTGCTTATTTCCTTCTATCTAGCAGTTTGACTAAGGCTATTTTCTTAGGGCATAATACTCAAGTTTGGATGATTTTTTAATTGCTCAGTCATATTTTCTCTGGCTACTGTTTCCTTCATATTTCTCAAAATTCTGTTTCATTGTGTTCTATGTCCGCAGCTTAAGAAAAACCTAACTACATGTACCTTTGCCAAGGAACTGTATTATGCTGCCCCCACCAGGCCATTTTTCATATTTTTTTTATTGGAGGAATATTAATAAGCTATTGCTTATAACTTGAGAGTATGGGGTTAAAATTATAACTTCTTTGAGAGTATGGGGTTAAGATAATACTTAAGTCGTAACTTGCAAGCTATAATTTTGGATTTAGACACTGCTTTGAGAGAGTTCTTCTGCGTAGAAGTAGATGCCTGCTCTGGCAGTTGAAATAATATCCCCAAAATAAGTGTTTTTATATTTCAATTTCTTTTCAAGTGTAGTTAATACAGTTTAAAAAGAAAGGGAATTATTCCAGGAAGTCTCTATCCAACTGCTGGGATATCCATAGTGAAGTTTATTAGTTGGAAACTATATAGGTATTTTTGAAGGAGTGGCATTGAAAAAGTTACCAGCCCATTAAGAAAAATTAATTTGCTGCTGACATTATGATTGATTCATCATGACAACTAGGTGTCTTCTACAGTTTTTTATGAAACAAATACATAAACTTCTGTTTGTATAGGTATTGTAGGAGATAAAAGTAAACCATGGTCCTCAGCCACCAGGAATTTTCAGTCTAGTCTGAAAAATGGTATGTGCACTCATCAGTAAATATCTGTAACTTCTGCAGATCCACAGCCAGGTGGTGGTTTGGTTCTGTTGTACCCTTAGAAGCTACTATTGGGGTGCTTTGTAATGTATTTTGGCAAACAAGGCTTAGGTTTCGAAGAGGTCCAGCAGTAGGGAGATTTTAGTCGACTAAATTTGTCTTCATTACTTTAAAATGTCTGGAGTCAAGATTTTTAATTTTTTTGTTTCTCCCATTTGGGAGAGAGCATAAGTGAGAGCACGAGCGGTAGGGAGGGAGAGGGAGAAGCTGGAAGGACACTTCACCCCCCTGAGCTGAAGGCAGATGCTTAACACACTGAACCACCCAGGCACCCTAGCATCATAGAATCAAGGTGGAAGAAGTTTTAGAAATCATAGGCCCAGGGGCACCTGGGTGTCTCAGTCAGTTCCCAACTCTTGATTTGTCTAAGGTCATGATCCTGGTGGAGGGATGGAGCCCCATACCAGCTCCAAGCTCAGTGGGGAGCCTGCTTGAGATTGTCTCTCCCTCTCACCCGTCCCTCTCTAAAATAATTAAAAGTCATATGGCCTAGCTTTTCACCAAAGGAAGCTTTAGTCTGGGCAGTGGCATCAAGATTTGGTTGGTGGCTTGGTGGTAGCATTTAAAAAACAAAAGCACTTTGATGAGATTCGTTTGCGGGAGAAATTTCTTAGGGTGCAGTTTGCCTTTTTTTCTACTTCCTTAATAACAACACTTTTCATGTCATAATGTCTTACAGATGGGTTGGCAAGGGGGGATTTCAGTGTGAGGATTGCATTTAATTCTGGGTATACCACTAGTGTTCATATCAACTGAGGAATAAAAGGCAAAAAAAATAAAATGAAAACCCAGACCATACATACCAAACAACCATGTAAAATAATGCTTAGTATTTGGCAGTAACTAATGAGGGCTTGTATTCTAGGGTTTCTGTTGATTCTGAAGTATCAGGTGATTATGTGTCTGCTTGAATTCCTTCAGTGTTGCTAGTTCTGGACCTCAGGAACGAATTTCATTGCTGGGTAGTCTTCATGTTGAACCAGATCTGTGATGTAACTTTCTGCATATATTCACTTTGTCGGGAATAGTGCCCAAAAAGGTTGTATTCTGGCTATATTACCCCAGTTACTTAAAACCTTGTGGCATGACATCTAGGTGACTTGCCTTAATGGTTTGCCTTACTAATTCTTAACTATTTGTACATGTGTACCTCTTCTTGCCAGGCATGGTTATAAACCAATATAGTGAACGAATGTAGTCTGGCTGGGCAGAGTAAAGATGTGGAAGGACAGATTTGAGTGAACATGCATAGCGCAAAGACTATGCAGTTATGAAACTAAGATCAAATCACCTGCTGAAGGTCACTTAGTAAGTTACAAGGCTGGAATTGAAAGTCTTCACAGTTCTGATGGGGCGCCTGGCTGGCTCAGTCAGAAGAGCACACAACTCTTGATCGCAGACATGAGTTCGAGCCCCACGCTGGGTGTAGAGATTGCTTAAATAAAGCTTAAAAAAAATCCCAATTCTGAGCCTTTGTACTCTTATTAGATCCAAACAGTCTACTACTAATGCAGCCTGATTGTATTGACTGCTCTGGTAGCTGCATTCCCTTCTGGCTCTTGAAACTTGGGATCAACTAAAGCCCCTAGATGTAAATACATCAGTTGGCCAAGACCAGTGCTTGGAAGGCAGTTTAATGCAGTAATTTAATTCTCTTGCTTCCTTGTTTCAGATACTTAATTGATATCTTACTGCTTAAAGATAAGTTGGCTTACAAGGCCCTACAGAATTTGTTCTTAGCTATCCAGCCCCATCTCCTTTCCCCCTTTCCCCCATTTTTTTCCTTACTCTCTTCACTGTGGTCATATGCTCTGCCGTGCACCACTGCCCTAGGCCAGCCAGTCTGTTTGACTCTCAATTTTTGCTATCATTTTGGATTCTCCAGAAGTTTTTACCCATCATACATGTCAACAAGTGAGTACTAGTGTAAGTGTTGCAGAGGTGCTAAGGAATGAATCAAGGTGCAGGTATTAGGGAATGGAGCTCCTTGAAGCAACTGGTTAAGGAACTGAGGTTAAGGTCAGCAACTGTCAGGTAGTGATTGGTGGAAGACAGAATCTGACACAGTAAAGAGCATCATAAACCCAAGGGCAACAATTGAAAGTTGGACGAAATGAGATTTAAGAACAAATGTAAAATTGAGTTGCGCCTGAGGTTTAGGTGCTAACCTTCCCAGTTTGGAATCTCTAAATATTTTATCGAGCTTTAAAACTGAATCAGTATATGTATCTGACTTCAAATTGATCGATCCCAAAGAAATATTGAAGGTATAGACAGCTTTGTCTTGTGTGTTTGAAAAGCAGAAGTTGCCACTGGGGATGAGATGGTAAACTACTGTATTCAAGCACTGATAACTGTTTCAAAAGGATAACCTGTTACCAGCTGGATACTTTCTTTCTTCAAGGATTTTCCTTATGTATTTACTTGAGCGCGAGAGAGTATGGAACAGGGTGGGGGGCAGAGGGGGAAACAGACTCCCAGTTCTGCAGGGAGCTGGAAAGGGGGCTCGATCCTAGGTCTCACGGATCATAACCTGAGCCGAAGGCAGACACCTGAACCAACTGAGCCACCCAGGTGCCCCTGGATACTTTTCTACGTACTTTGAGGCAAGATTTTACTGTAGTGGAGATTACAATGTAATTATCATTGGCTTGTTTAGTTGTTGGGGTGTCTGTGATGTCTTCATTTATGCAGTCAAAAATGAGCATTTTTTAAGACTTTCAGCTCGGGGAGGAGCAGAGGGAGAGGGACAATTGAGTGGGGAGCTCGATACAGGGCTTGATCCCAGGACCACGAGATCATGACCTGAGCTGAAGTGAGACGCTTAAGTAGCTGAGCCAGCCAGGCACCCCCAAAATATCTTTTGAGTAGTTTAACTCAAAAGTTGCCCTGTAGTTGAGTTCACACCTGAGTCAGATGATGGTAGACTTAACAGTTGAAATTAGGTCACCTATAGTTTTAATTGACTTCCTAGTATATTATTAACATGTCTTACGGACTAAAACCCCAGGGCGCACTTAAGGATCTTGGTCATTTTAATTGTTTCACCAGCATGTTAACTGTTCTTTCCATGTGGTGAACTGTCATACAGAAGTTTTTCCTTCCAGGTACTCTTTGAATAGAACCTTTCCCATTCAAATTTGGGCAGCCTTATTCAAGGTTCTTCTGGTGAATATGGATATTTTCTACACAATTCAGACACTGGGCAGTGGAGTATACATACTGTCCCTCTGTTCACCAGGTGTAGATAACTGACATTCTTGGATATAGTGATGACATCTGCAAGGCCAGCCACGTTTACACTTGGTACGTTTTCCTTACTCTTCAGCTGTACATAGATGCCTATTCGGGGAGTTGGGGCCTGCCAAAAATGATTACTCTCTCTGCTTAAGAGAAAGAGACTAATAAATGACCAAACAATTTAAACCCCAAAAAACCCTGGGGTGCCTTGGCTGTCTCAGTCAGTAGAGCATGTGCCACGTTGGGGGTAGAGCTTACTTAAAAACAAAATCTTGGGGAAAAGAAAAAACCCTGACAGAAGTCAGTGATGGGAAGATCGGGGATGGTGCCGTGGTTCTCCTCTGCTTGATCAGGGTTACCTACAAAAATAAGACCCATATCGCTTCCATATAGTTACCTAGAGAAACGCAGATTGCTGCTTGCTCTGCCCACTCCCACCAGTCCCCACTTTGTGATTTAGTAGGTATGAGGCATTCTCTACGTTTGCAGTTCTAGCAAGTTCCCAGATGATGCCAGTGCTTCTAGTCCAAGTTCTTTAGGAACTGAGTCCTAAGTTATACTCTGATACTTGGTGTTTAGGAAACAGTTAGGGGGTGCCTGGGTGGCACAGCGGTTAAGCGTCTGCCTTCAGCCCAGGGCGGGATCCCAGAGTCCTGGGATCGAGCCCCACATCAGGCTCCTCCGCTGGGAGACTGCTTCTTCCTCTCCCACTCACTCCCCCGCCTGTGTTCCCTCTCTCACTAGCTGTCTCTTTGTCAAATAAATAAAATCTTAGGGGAGAAGAAGAAAGGAAACCGCTAGTTAGGTACACACACAATCCTTTAAGGCTGAGGACCAATAGTCCGCTAACCAAAGAACATAAAGTGATTGCCCTTTGCCTCTGTTTGCAGCAAATTTGGATATATTTTCACATGTGGCTTTTACATGAATTTTTTAAAAGGTTCCATGCCCTTTTGGGAGTTCAGCGTGGGGCTTGTACTTGAAACCCTGGGATGGAGACGCAATCTGAGATTGAATTGCTAAGCCACTCAGGTGCCCCTCATATGTGGCTCCAAGATTTATCTGAACGAGCACTAGAGAGAGGGGTTGCCTACGAACAAGCACGAAGTGGGGGGGGGGCAGAGGGAGAAGCAGGCTCCACACCGAGCAGGGTGCGCAGTGGCGGGGCTCGATTCCATGGTGACCTGATCTGAAGGCAGATGCTTAACCGACTGAGCCACCCAGGCACCCCTGAAATGGTTTCTAAAAGTAGTGAAACATACAGTAGTCTGACCCATTCTGGTCTACATTGTTTATTGCTTCTTTTCTTTCTCTTCTCTCTTTTTTCTTTTTTTTGTTTAAACAGGTCTGCCATTATGGCTAAAGTTAGTGAAAAACAAGATGTTACCTCCCTAGGACTGTAAAATGAGAACCGTGGTCAAATGTACCCTGCAGAGACCAGATTAATGATGACCACAGTTGAAATCTTAAATTGGTACACATAATGTATAGGCAGCTTTCCTGTGGTACCATAACAGATAATCTTGTCATACAGTCTAATTCTACTTGGCTTTTGTGTTCATTTCACATGGTGGCGTAAGATAGGATATATTGGTCATGAATTCTTGTAGGACTGGCTTTAATCTTTTTAAACCTGTGGTTCTTTTTCTCACAGGTATTTCATGCACGGGGTTTGTAAGGAAGGAGATAACTGTCGCTACTCGCATGACCTCTCTGACAGCCCTTACGGTGTAGTGTGCAAGTATTTTCAGCGAGGATACTGTATTTACGGAGACCGCTGCAGGTAAGAATTGTTTACAAATAGTTGTATTCAGAGGTAGAGTGGGAGAGGTTGAGAAAAAGTGAGTAAAACACATAATTCCAATAGCTTTACAAATAGGTTTAAAATAAATGCTTTGAAAAAGGACTCTGTAGCAGTGTTAGTACCCCGATAAATCTCTTACAGGGCATGTATTAATCCATTAAAAAAAATAAGTTTGTAGTGCATTCCTAACTTCATTTCCTGAGGAGCCCCTGAGCCCCTTCTGCAAACCTAGGTTTAAGGTATGGAGAAAGCATGTTTGTATATGGCATTTCCTTTTTAAAAGTAAAAATGATGTGCGTATTTGACCATAGTTTCAGATCTCGTGGTTAATGAATTGAGAGAATATGGGATTCTAGGCATTTGGAATAGTTTCTTAGGTTACTAGTTACGAGAGCTTATCATTCCATGTCAACTTTCCTCAACCCCTTCAGCCTACAAGACTAAATCTAAGCTTAGATTTAGGGAAAATACTTCAGGAATGTGTCTAGTAACCAAGAGGGATTCCTTCTTTAATTTCTGTCATCATTGAATTGGTACCATAATCTTGTTAAATTGCAATTTGGCAGTAGTGGGTTGTGCTTAAGAAATCCGTAGAGTGGGACACCTGGGTTGGCTTAGCTGGTTAAGCGACTGCCTTCGGCTCAGGTCTTGATCCCAGGCTCCTGGGATTGAGCCCTGCATTGTGCTCCCTGTGAGGTGGGGATCCTGCTTCCCCCTCTCCGTCTCCCTGCCGCCTCCCCCTGCTTATTCTCTCTGTCAAATAAAATCTTAAAAAAAAAAAAAGTTACCTATTGATGTTGAACAAATTACCCCAAGATTTACCAGCTTGGAAACAAAAAAAAATCCATGTCCTAGTTTCTGGGGGTATGAAACCAGCATGACTTAGCTGGGTGGTTCTAGCTCTGAAATTCCAGAGGTTGTAGTCAGGATTTTGGGCAGGGCTGTGATACTTGACCTCTCCTTGGGCTTGGAGGATCAATTCTAAGGTGGCTCACACACTGTTGGCCAGAGAACTTAGTTTTTACCAGTTGGACCTCTTCCTAGGGCTCCTTCAGTGTCCTTACTTGGTTGCTGTCCTTCCCCAGAGCAAGTGATTAAAGAGAGCCAGCAAGGACACATCCACAATGCCTTTTATGACCTAGTCTCAGAAGTCCCACACTCACTTCCACTGTACTCCTTACAACAAGCAAGTCACTAAGTCAAGCCCATGTTCAAGGGGAGGGAGATTGGGCCTCACCTTTCGAAGGGAGGAGTATCAAACTGTAAACCATCATATTAGGTCAGACATTTTGGGGCATGTGAGCCATTTTTAGCATACTGAGCAGAAAAGATTATGTCAACTCTTGTGTTCAGATGCTTAGAATTCAAAAGGCTAAGAAATTATTGATGGGTGGAATATTAATGTTCAGTCATCCCACATTCATTTTACTAGGAAATCTAGGAAGGATAGAGAAAAATGAACAGATTTGTTTTTATGTGACTTTAAGGATCAGAAATGGATTCCCTGATATCTGAGTTTAAGTTAGTTGCTCTATGCTAATTTTTTTTCAGTATTACAGGGAAAATGACACCCCTTCCCCCCGAAACCCAAAAAGCCAGGTTTATCTCTTTGAGTCACAGTATGAAAGGGGGGTTTGGTAGAACTCCATCTTACTGTATGTATAAAGAGCAGTTCTTCGTAGTAGAATGGTCTGCACAGTTTCCGACCAACTTAATTGGGGAGCTGGGTTCTTGGCCTAGACAGTCAGCCTGGAATCTTTATAAACTCTGTCCAAGGAGAGAAGAAATAAATGTCAGGAGTGGAGGTGAGACCCAAGGATGTCCAGCAGAGAAGTGGAGAGTGCTGTGTGATAGGAGGGGAAGTGTGGCTGGTAACAGATGAGCTTCTTTGAGCTTCTTCAGAAGAGGGACTCATCTGATGGGACCGTATAGGTGAAAGAATGAAAAACAAGGTTAAATTGAAGAAATCTAAGCTAAAGCCGAGGCTGTATGTGTTAATCAGCTTATTTTTCAGGGAACCTTGCCAGCCCTAAATGCCATTTCATACTCTCCCTTCAGAGCAAGCATGGAGGCCTGTCCTCAGCCTAACCCTGTGTAATCAGTGGGCTTCGTGTGGGAGACCAAGGTTGAGGCCAGGGACTGAGGTGTGGGGGCCCTGTTTTGGTGACGCTCTGACAGGCAGTCTCAAGTCACCTAATGAACTGCTTTTTTCTTTTTAGTTTTCATATCGGCGAATTACCTGATTGGAGCTGGATTTAGAGCCCTCAGGATAAAGTGAAAGGAATTAGGGAAACCTATGTTTTAATAATCGGCCTGAAAGCTGCTGTGGTAATTGTTTGGGACAGACCCTACTTTTCACTCTCATCAACGGTGTAAGGATCTTTCTTTTCACAAATTGGCCAGTGCCCAGGGATTACAGATAACTGAGTGCTTCATAGAGGGAATAGTTCATAGTGAAAAATCATGTCCTTAATGCCAGGAGTTCACAAATACTGTGTCAGTACTTCATGATGATGGTGGCATATTACTTAAGCCAGTTCCTTATTCTGCAGAGCTGTTGTGCACATTGCAGGACCTCTAAGGTCCTTGGCCCCCACCTACTCAGTGCCCTCATCCGTTCTGCACACCCAGTGGGAAAGAGGTCTTAGGTGACAACCATTGCTGTGGTCAATCTTCTTTCATTTGGAGGGCTTTTTCCCTCTGGACCCACTGATTCTCATAAACTAAAACATTAAGGTTTATTTATTTGAAAGAGAGCATGCAAGCAGTGGGGCGGGGCAGAGGGAGAGAAGCAGACTCCCCACTGAGTCCCCACTGAGCGACGATTCCCAGGAACCCCAAGATGATGACCTGAGAGTATTTTCAAAGATGTGAAAGAAAAGCCCAATGTTAGTTTCCGTGTTGTCTCAGTAGTAGTTTTCTTCACTTAACACTTCGATTTAAAGGATCGCCGATTCTGGATAATCTTAAAGAATTAATTTAATACCATTACAAACAAACATTACAAACACATCATCACGGACTCTGAGTACAGTAGATGTGAGAGTCCTCTTAAGTGAGAGTTGGCAGGCTTCATCTGTACAGGGCCAGATAATGTATTTTGGCTATGGAGGTCATACTTTTCCTTGTGCAGTAGCAGCCTAGATGATAAGATAAGCTAATGGATGTGGCTGCGTTCCCATGAAACTTCATTGGGATGTTTGACATGAATTTCATGTGTCATAAAATGATTTTTTTCAACCATTTAAAAATACCTAAACCAAGAGTACAAGTTCCTTCGGTACCGGAGTCAGTCTCCTGAATTACACAATTCTAATAAAGGCCGCTTAAAAAAATAGTAAGGATGTCAGTGGGGTGCCTGGCTGGCTCAGTCAGTATCAAAAGCATTTTTAGCTCTGGGTTTGGCCTAAGGGTCAAAGGCTGCATTGATCCCTGTTCCTTAAGAAGATTCATGCTTACTGAACCATATATTTTTTTTTAGTAAGCGCCTTTTTGTTTTTCTTATTTAATTTATTTGACAGAATGCACACAAGGAGGCAGAGCAGCAGGCAGGGAGAAGCAGGCTCCCCTCTGAGCAGAGAGCCTGAAGCAGGGCTCAATCCCAGGACCCTAGGATCTTGACCTGAGCTATACTATAAGTTAGACACTTAACACGGACTGAGCTACCCAGGTGCCCCTAGTAAAGCACCTTTCAAAATGTGTCTTGCTTTTTCTTCTTGCTTTTAGTTTTCTCTTATTTGTACTTTATCTTTCCTTGTACTTAATGCACAAATCTTCACTTCAGAATCATTTTATATAGCTCTATTCTGCCCTAAGGGATTACCCTTTTTTTTTTATTAAAAAGATTTTATTTATTTATGCGACAGAGATAGAGACAGCCAGTGAGAGAGGGAACACAAGCAGGGGGAGTGGGAGAGGAAGAAGCAGGCTCATAGCGGAGGAGCCTGATATGGGGCTCGATCCCATAACGCCGGGATCAGGCCCTGAGCCGAAGGCAGACGCTTAACCGCCGTGCCACCCAGGCGCCCTGTAAGGGATTACCTTTGCCTAAATAGGCAGATTTGATTTTAAAACTTAATTTTCAAAATAGATTATCATTTGTATGCAAGGACCCTGTTTTACTCATTTAAATTTGACCCCTCAGTAGATGATTTCTTTTAAATTTATTTTGAGAACAAGCCCGCAAGGGGTGGGGAGAGTAGCAGAGGGGGAGAGGGGGAGAGAATCTTAAGCAGGCTCCACACCCAGCCTGGTAGGCAGGGCTCTATCTCTCAGGACTCCCAACATGATGACCTTGTTTAACCAACTGAGCCACCCAGGTATCCCACATGATGTAGTTCATAATGCATGGTACGTGTTGATTACCAGGTGTTGCTCAAAAAATTGAACTGTTCAGGCGCCTGGGTGGCTCAGTTGGTTAGGCGCCTGTCTTCAGCTCCGATCATGATCAGAGTCCTTGGATGGTGCTGGAAGTTGGCTTCTCCCTCTCTTTCTGCACCCCCAGCCTACCTGCTCATACGGACGCACGCCCTTGCACGCACGCCCTTGCTCGCTCTCTTTCTCAGATAAATATGGAAAAAAAAATGCTGTCTATCCCTCTAATGGTAACTGTGAGCTACCTGTACCTTTTGAACACTTGAGAATATGGCTAGTACCGGGACTAACCAACAGGGTTTTACATACTTGAGCTAGATGTGGCTATTGGTTGCTGTCATACAGAGTATTTTAGAGTCACAGTAGGGCTAGAACACCACCTGCTTGATAATTTTTTGACAATGAAGTGAGGTGTGGTGCAGGCGAAGTGCATACTTCAGTGGTTTCTGCTCTCAGCTTGCATGATCAGGATTCCAGTTTGGCTTAAAATGCACTGGGTTTTATAGCTGATAGCGAAATATTCCCGTTACTTGCATGAAAGGCAAAGTAGGTTCCTTAACGCCCAAGAGTAGGAATATGAAAGTTTGAGGTAATAGACTCCAGTGGTAAATATCAGCAAATGTTGCGGTAAGCTAAGGGACAGTGTGTAGTTAGTCTGTCTTTTTTAGATGTAAATATAGGCACCAGTAACACTGCTGGCCCATGGTTAGGATGGCCCAATTAATCAGTCAATTGCAAGACCAGCTAAATATGTGTACTATAAGTTAGACCAGTTCAGACTTATATATCTCACTTTGTGTCTGAATGAATGTCTGAATTGTGCAGATTTTGTTGGGCAGAAAGTTGGTTCTTGAAGGGAATAGTTTGGAGATGTGATTTTAATAATTTCACAGATGAAAAGAAATGAGAAAATCTATGGTGTAAAAATTTTAAAAAGTAGGTCAATGAGTGGATACAGGAAAAGAATACATAATGGATATTGTAAATGTGGTAAAATGTTCTTCCGGGGGCACCTGGGTGGCACAGGGGTTAAGCGTCTGCCTTCAGCTCAGGGCGTGATCCCGGCGTTATGGGATCGAGCCCCACATCAGGCTCCTCTGCTATGAGCCTGCTTCTTCCTCTCCCACTCCCCCTGCTTGTGTTCCCTCTCTCGCTGGCTGTTTCTATCTCTGTCGAATAAATAAATAAAATCTTTTTAAAAAATGTTCTTCCATTTTCTACCTGTTGAATTTGAGGGTTTGAATCTGTCGATCTTGGGTGCACCACCCGTCTCTTTAGTAGAGTTGCTATGAGAACCATGAGACTTATCTCCAGATGAGCATGGAATTTGAGGGGTGATAGATGGTCTGCTGCAGGGGTGGGCAAACCTGGCTGAAGGCTCTAAAGTTATGGTCTATGACCTTGGCTACTCAGAGTGCCGTTCTTGGACCAGCGGTATTATCCTATGTGGGTTGGTAGACATGCAGAATCATGGCCTCTGCCCCAGACTTAGAAATTACGGATATGCCTCTTAACAATTCCCCATCTGATTCATAGGCGCAATATTTTGAAAAGAACCCAAAGATAGGATCAGGGAATACATACTTCATTTGGGGCTGCTGGCTAGACAGTGACTGCTGACTTTTTAATTTTTTTTTTTAAAGATATGAACATAGCAAGCCATTGAAACAGGAAGAAGTGACTGCTACAGACATAACTGCAAAATCATCTCTTGCTGCTTCCTCAAGTCTCTCATCAGGAGTTGGACCACTTGTTGAAATGAATTCAGGCGAAGCCGAGTCAAGAAATTCAAACTTTGCAACTGTAGGAGCAGGTTCAGAAGACTGGGTGAATGCCATTGAGTTTGTTCCTGGTCAGCCCTACTGTGGCCGTAGTGAGTATTTGAAGACTAAAAACAACCTTCCTGCTTCTGCCCTTCATACTTAGCTTGATTAAATACTCTAAATTGGATTGCCTACTACTTACCGATGGAGTGAAAGAAACTTTTTGAATCCCAGTAGTAATGAATTCAGAATGTTTTGAAAAACTGAAGCATCTTAAATCAGTGCAATTGCACAAGAAATAAAGTTTTTCTTTCTTAAAGCAAGCCTACTCTTGGAAATTTCAGCATTAGAAAATTGATTCCTCAAGAGTAAGGGATTAGTTTAGTAGACTTGGAGTTTAGTGGAAGTTCTTCATTTTTTTTCTGTGCAGTTATTCTCAGTTACCTTACTTAGTTCATATATCTGCCTTACCCATTTTGGACCTTTACTACCCTCTTAAACGTTTTCAGCTGCCCCTTCCTGCACTGAAGCACCCCCGCAGGGCTCAGTGACCAAGGAAGAAGCAGAGAAAGAGCAAACGGCAGCGGAAACCAAGAAACAGCTGTGCCCGTATGCTGCGGTGGGAGAGTGCCGGTATGGGGAGAACTGTGTGTATCTCCACGGGGATGCCTGTGACATGTGTGGGCTGCAGGTCCTCCATCCGATGGATGCAGCCCAGAGATCACAACACATAAAAGTAAGTCTTCAGGGAGATATATTTGTTAATCCATGTGAGACTTCTTCTAAGATGCACATTTCATTGATTTTTAATATAGTAACAGACTTGTGCAACCATTACCAGGGTTTTGTATGATTTTCAGGACCTTTTCATCACCCCCAAAAGAAACCCTATGCCCCTTAGCTCCATTAACTCTCCTTTTTGCCCTTCCCTCCAGCTCCTGGCAACAGCTGATGTACTTTCTGTCTCTAAACTGGCCTGTTCTGGAGATTGCATATGAATGGAATCCTGTGTGGCCTTTTGTGACATGCTCAAACAATAGCATAATGTTTCCAGGGTTTATTCATGTTGTGTGTATCAGTACTTCAGTCCTTTTTCTGGCTGAAAAATTCACTGTATAGCTCTACCACATCTTCTTCCATTCGTTAATTGAAGGATGTTGGGATTGTTTCACCCACTGGCTGTTGTGAATAATGCTGTGAGCGTGTTTTAGGTTATCTTAGTAGAGTTGCTGGGTCATGTGGTAACTCAGTGCTTAACATTTTGAGCAATGCCAGACTTCATGCACAGTGACTACCGTTTTACATTCCCAATTGCAATGGGTGAGGATTTCAGACCATGGCTGTAAAGTTTTTTAATGTATTAATTTGAGAGAACTTGAAGGAGAGGGAGAGGCAGGCTCCCTGCTGAGCAGTGAGCCCCAGGATCTTGACCTGAGCTGAAGGCAGACCCCTAACCCACTGATCCACCTAGGCACCCCCAGACTATGGTTTTTAAGCCCATTTGCAACATCAGTTTTTTGTTGAAGACACTGCTTTACCAACCGTATTTATTGGAGCAACATATTTCTGTCTAAAACCTTTTATCATCTGTTTAAAAAAATTAATTTGGTTATTGGGTAAAGCATTGTATAAGAGATTTTTGAATCCTACCTACACAGCATGTTGGCTGTGTGAATTGAGGTAAGTTAAATCCCTGTAAGTCTTTCAGGTATGTTTTGGGTATTGGCGGCAGTAGTGTATTCGTCTTTGTTCTTCCCTTTTTAGTAGTATCTTTTTAAGGATTGTTTACAAAGAGGTTTTAAAAAGAGAGAAAAATATTAAAACGTTGGAGTTACGTGGAATTATGGGTGACTTTGGCTGCTTTTTTTGCATTCCTTACAATTAGTATATTTCATATAAATTGAAAATGTAAAACATACGTGTTAGACACCCCTCTCTTCTTTTACGATTTATTTGAGACAGGGAGGGGAGGTCCGTGGAGACTCCCCGTTGAGCAGAGTCAGCCACGGTGCTCGGTCTCATAACTGTCAGACCATTACATCCTAAATCAAGAGTTGGATGCGCAACTGACTGAGACACCTGAGTGCCCACTTACAGAACATGGGGCTTGGACCCACAACCTGGCATCAAGGGTTATATGCTCTTCTGAGTGGCCAAGGTGCCCCCATGGTTCTTACTAGCCCCAAAGTGGAAAAAACCTAAATACCCATCACTTGGTGAGTGGTTAAATAAGTTGTGCCCTATCGTGATGGAATATTACTCAGCAGTAAAAAGAAACAAAATACGGATACCTTCCACAGCATAGATAACTTTGAAAATGTGCTAAATAAACAAAGCCAGTCACAAAAGGACACATTTATGTGAAACGCCCTGAAAAGCAAAGCCACAGATTAGTAGTTGACTGGGGAGGGGTCCGTTTCTGGGGAAATGAGTGACTTGCTGTGGGTATGGGTAGTGGACACAGTCTATCTATACTGATGGTGTAATGGTTGCAGACCGCATCTACATTTAATGTACCATTGAAGGAATGAATTACATAGTATGTGAAGTATCTCAAAGCTGGTTTTTTTTTTAAATGAGAAAATGAGGTGCCCAGCACCTAATTGTCACCCAATAAATGTTAGCTTCTTTCACCCTTAACTTTATGACACGTTGTAAATTAAGACCTTAATCTTAATTACATTTTCCACCTAGAAACCAGAAGGTTAACAAACTTGGTATGAAAAACTGTCTCTAACACGGATCATAACATGGGAGGGTAGCGAAGATTTGGGTGATGTTTTTATTTATTTATTTATCCCCCCGCCCCAGTTTCTGAAGTTGAGTTCTTGACTGATGTAAAGATCTAGAATTGTCTGTCCACCTAGAGAGAGAGTTGTGAACAAAGCTGCTTTTCGTGTCAAATTGGGAACATCTTTTCAGTGGACGATTGAGTCCTTGAACATGAGTCATTAACTGTCAAGTTGAAGTCTAAATCAGTGGCTTGATTACACTTGTTATTTCTCTGCTTTTTCTAGTCTTGCATTGAGGCCCATGAGAAGGACATGGAGCTCTCATTTGCTGTCCAGCGCAGTAAGGACATGGTGTGTGGCATCTGCATGGAGGTGGTCTATGAGAAAGCCAACCCCAGTGAGCGCCGCTTTGGGATTCTCTCCAACTGCAACCACACTTACTGTCTCAAGTGTATTCGCAAGTGGAGGAGTGCTAAGCAATTTGAGAGCAAGATCATAAAGTGAGACTCCTCCCCAATCTTCGTGTTTGCTTTCTATTTTGGGGAAGAATTTAGTATCTTGTGCCAACTTTGAACCAGATGGACGCGCATATAAATGCATGCATTTTATCTTGAAACTGGGGTGTTCTAATTGGGATTTCTTCTTTGTATTTCAGCTAGCTTCTAGGTTAGTTGGTATATCTACTTTATTTGAGTGAGGAAACCCTATGTATCAGTTAGTAGAATCTTCGTGCTTTTTCTGAGGAGATTGTGTTTAATGGATTAGCCAGTTTAGGCTCAGTGAACAGACTTATCTAGCTCTGAATGTATGTTTCCTGACGTTTTACATTTTCCACTTTCCTATTCCATCCATTAAGCTAGCCAATAGTCCACCATCCTTTAAAAAGATTGTTCTCATAACTGAACAAGAACTACATAATCGAAACAGAGCAAAGTTACAAGAAATAAATTTATTTAAACGAAAGAAAAAGGAGTCCGTGTGAAATGTCTTCTTTTGTTATCTTTGTTTTGTTTTTTGTTTCGTTTTTTGTTTTTGTTTCTTTAACTGGCTAGCCATTTCTAAAGGAGTTTGTCTTGCCTCAAAAGAAATGGTCAGTTGTGTGACAGTGTTGGAGCCCTTTCAGGAAATGCCCACTTGGCCTTCAGTTAAGTCTTAAGTGTGGTGGTGACACACCAGGGTGTGTCCTTGAAGAGTGGGCCTATAAAGGGGGATGTGCATTGCAGCCTGTTCATTGTTTCCCAGGTCCTGCCCAGAATGCCGGATCACATCTAACTTTGTCATTCCAAGTGAGTACTGGGTGGAGGAGAAAGAAGAGAAGCAGAAACTCATTCAGAAATACAAGGAAGCAATGAGGTATGAGCACTGCAGCCTTTTCTCAAGCTAAGATCCCAACAGAGCTTGGGTTCACTTTGAAAAGAACAGTGCTGCATTATATACTCCTACCTCCTTCCTACCCTTTCTTTGACTTCCCAGTACAGTTTCTTTTTGTCACCCCTGATAACACTTAACCCCTTACGTACCTTGCTATAACGCAGTCCTTGGGGTGCGTGCCGAGGACTGTGTTATAACGAAGTCTGTACTGCCAGCTGATGCCCCGTGAGTGGGTTTCTACCTCATTCCGAGTCCATGTTGTCCTATGTGCTTGTGTGTGGGCTTCCTAGAAGGTTTCCTCTCTGCCAGATCTGCGGGACTGGAGCTCTTTGAACAGCACAGACTGGAACAGAGTATCTGTTTCTGTCAGTGCTTCATGCATTAGCACACACATTAAGAACACACCTTGGGGAGGGCTGGAAGCAGACATGCCGGTTCTATCCCTACCTGTTTAAAGAAATACCAGATGATAGTCAAATACAGACCTGAAATCCACTGTGAATAAGGGTTGCGATATTTTCCTTTCCAGCAACAAGGCGTGCAGGTATTTTGATGAAGGACGTGGGAGCTGCCCATTTGGAGGGAACTGTTTTTACAAGCATGCGTACCCTGATGGCCGTAGAGAGGAGCCACAGAGACAGAAAGTGGGAACATCAAGCAGATACCGGGTAACTCTCGCTGTTTTTTTAAAGGAGGGGAAATAACACGCTATCAGTTGAGGCCTGCACAGATTGGGGTAGGGGAAAGAGATTAACGCTCAGGTCTGGGAGTGAGACTGGCGGATGAAAAGCGAACGGCAACCTCAGGAAACTGGGCGGGATAGAGGAAAAGCTAGAGTGCCTAAAGCGCTAGACTAATCGGTTTGCCTCAAGTGACCAGAGGGGAGGAGTGAGGAGTTGGTAAAGTCGAAACCCTAAATGAGAAGTCTGTTCGTCATGCCCTCTGGTGTGCTGGACGTTTGCCTTAGAAACAACAGACTAGAAGATACTACTGCTCGACAGTGCCATCCCTATCATGGCCTTGTTTTTTACAGGCCCAACGAAGGAACCACTTCTGGGAGCTCATTGAGGAAAGAGAGAACAGCAACCCCTTTGACAACGAAGAAGAGGAGGTTGTCACCTTTGAGCTGGGCGAGATGTTGCTTATGCTTTTGGCTGCAGGTGGGGACGACGACCTGACAGACTCTGAAGACGAGTGGGACTTGTTTCATGATGAGCTGGAAGATTTTTATGACTTGGATCTATAGCAGCGTGGTGTGGCGTGGGAGCTGGCCTGCTGAGCCTCAGACAGTAGCTGTCCCCTGTGGTGGTGTGGCAGTGCCCGAGTTTCTCTCCTAGGCAGGTCTCTCAACTCCAGGTGCTGTCGTGATCCTTCTTACCCAGGGCCTGTCTTCTCAATCCCTCACCTTTCCCCAAGGAGTGTGTTGTTTTTTCTGTTCTAAAAAAAAAAAAAGTTACAAAAATAAATCTTAAAGCTAGTTTTTTTTGTAACATGAATTTAACTGTCAGACAGTTAGCGTAGGTTTGTTGCGTCATCTGTTTTCCACCAGATTCACACCGTTCTAGGGTAGCGTTGATGGACTCTCCACACTCACTCAGAGGACCCCAAAGTTCAAAAGGAACAGCATCGGCCCTGCTTTGGGTCCGAGAATAGAGGTGATGGGTGACGGATCTGAACTGTGGCAAGTAGCCTGCTACAGACCTAACAAGGTGGATACTTGAGGTTTCTGGTGAAATCTGCACATAGGTGTTTTTATATCTGTTCCCTACCCTGTAACCCCCACCTGTGCACTTGTTCTGTGGTTTTGGTCTCTTGTCGATTGCACACAAGTAAGACTACTGGGTAACCAGAACCAGGTGCGAATGTGTTGAGAGTTTTACTGTGTTTAGCATGATAGGAAAATTGTGAAGGGACACCTAACAGATGCAGCTGCATAAGTGAAATGCTGAGCTGGAAGCGACTCCCGAGGGCTGATAGACATGGTGTGTGCGTGTGTGCGAGTGTGTCATAAGCTTCTCGTCCCTGCATAGGTGCTGTGTTCTTAGCCTTAGTGGAAAAACATGGTTTAGTGGTTTCAGCCTAGTATGGCCCATAGATTGTAAAGGACAAAGCAGTATATATATGGTAGCTGTCGGTAGAGCAGTGCTAGCTCTGTCAGAGAAATGGGCTTAGCCACAGGTTTCAGCTGTCTGTCCCATATATTAAGACAAACCAGGGCTTGGGTACACAGTTGTATTTAATGTTTTAGGGTCCCAGCCTTTCCAGCCCAGGCACTTTTGGACGAATGTTTGTCCTCGTTTGAGGTTTTGTTGTCGGGTTTTTGTGTTTGTTTTTTGTGGGTATTTGCCTCATTCCATCCCTGAGCTTTTGCAGGTAGACATGATTCGGAACTTCCTCCCTAAGGTGTTTCTTGTAGTGGGGTCATTGGTTGGCAGGATACCTCATGCTTTTCCACCAGAGGGGGGCAGGGGTGGTAATCCACAAGAGTAGGACTTAAGTTGGTAGAGAAATTTCTTGATTGGAAATTTTAGTATTGAGTTTTGTTGCTCTAGTTCCTAAAATAACTTGGGAGATGCTCCTCGTTTGTCCATCTACTGCTTTGATTCCTTGGATCCCACCCATTCTTTCACTTTTAAGAAAAAAAAAGTAATTGTTGCAGAGGTCTCTGTATTTTGCAGCTGCCCTTTTGTAAGAAGCACTTTTCCCAAATAAAACAATAAAAAAACCAAATTGGCTTTGTTTTGTGTAATGTTCAATGAGCTGTTCTGAAACTTGCAGGTGTCAGCATAACATTGTTTCCTTTCGTTGTCTCTGATCAGTTCGTCAGTTATTATGTGGATATGGTTTCATTGAGAGAAGTGATAGCTTTCCTAAGACCTGTAACCTGCTGAGAAATGTTTGAGCCATAAACAGGGAAACCACCAGCAGGAATCACCTCTTGTATTTTAGAATTTGCAGGACTAACCCTTCCCTCTTTAGTGGCCAAAGGCACCGCCTGTTTTCTGCAGCCACGCAGCTGTGGTTGAACTTGCTTCCTACGCACAAATAGCAGGTATGTCACAAAATACAATGTGTTTTGAAAGGGTACTTTTCTCCCTAATTACTCTATCATACTTCTTATAAAACCCATTCTGTGGTGACCTTTTTGTATTGGCTATTGGGTGGCTCAGTCTGTTAAGCATCTGCCTTCTTGGTCATGAGCATTGGGCTCCCTGCTGAGCAAGGAATCTGCAATCTGCGTCTCCCTCTTCCCCTTACCCTGCATGTGCTCACTCACTTGCTCTCATACATAAGTGGAATCTTTTTAAAATACTCTTTAGTTAAAATAGTTCTATTAGGAACTAACAGGGTTCAGTGTTTCCATTTCTAGGAATTTTGTGTATTGTGACTTGGCGTGTAGTCCTGGTAAGAGCTGTGGGTCCACAAGTAGGCTTTGTGTAAGCTCATGTATCCACCACTTCCGTCCAGAAGTGTTGAGAAGCTGCCTTCAGCCGCTACGGATCAAGCTATGCTGGGGATCACAGGTGATGGATAGCTGCAGAGGCAGCGTGGAAGTGTTAGGGGCCATAGTAGGGAAGAGACTTCTTAAAAGCAAAAGCCTCTGCCTTTTGGTGCCTGGGAAGTAGGCGGCAGCTCATCAGCTGCTCTGTTGCCATATCCGAGTGTGTGGTGGGAGAATGATCTAGGGAGGCTGTGACAACAGCTCACTGCTGGACCTAAGGTAGGTTTGGGTCCGGAGCAGCTCCCTTTGCATCTTGGAAAAGGCAGTGCAAGTTCATGTAGCAGCCAGGCATGACGTGCATGGCTGCCCTGTTCTCGCGCGTTGGGTGTGAGCTGTGTGCTAGCCTGTTTTAAGTGAAATTCTCCCTTCTCGCACAACTGGTCTCAACCTCTGCCCTGCCACTACACACAGGAGGTGATGTTTACATCTCTGACTAACTCTCACGAACATGAATGGGTACACATTTTAGGAAAATGTGAAGCAAATACTACCTAAGACTTGGAAGGTGGAGGTGGTAAAGGGTATGGATAAAGGTATCTTCGTTGTCGCAGTGGAACGGCCGGTCTCAGGCTGAAAACATCATTTTGTAAGGAAAACCAAAGAGGGTGCTTTTGATGTTTAAAATAATTATCTTAGCAATATTATTTTAGTCATCTTATTCAACATAATTGCGTAAAAACTGTAAGGTCAAGTAAATTCTCTCGAACCAACAAACTTGTGTGGTTAAAATTGATACATAGATATGATTAGTAAGAAAAATAAACCAACCGTACTTATTTGCCTTACTCATTGATAACATTACTAATGAAATTATTTTTTTAGGAGACTGGTATTTTTTTTAATTTTTAAAGATTTTAAAAATTGACAGTGCATAACCAGGGGGAACAGGAGAGTGAGAAGCAGGCTCCCCACTGAGGGAGCCAGATGTGAGGTTCAGTCCTAGGACTCTGGCATTATAACCTGAACCGAAGGCAGATGCTTAACTGACTGAGCCACCCAGGCCCCCCAGGAGATTGGTAGTCTCTTAAGTGTCTGCAGCATGTATTTAAATTGTTGCTGGCTCAAGCAATAGAGCATGCGACCCTAGATCTTACAGTCATGAGTTCAAGCCCCACATTGGACGTAGAGCTCAGTTAAACTGTTGAAAATAGGTACCTGAAGGAAAGTTTTTTTAAACTTCAAAACACTAGAAGCTGTTTCTGAGAGTTTCCGTGGGCTTGAGCAGCAAAGGGATTTTGAGTTCGAGTGTGCACATGAGTGCGAACAGACAGGGAGAAGCAGGGAGCCCATGTGGGGCTTGATCCCAGGATCTGAGATCAGGACCTGAGCCAAAGGCAGATGCTTAACCAACTGAGCCACTCCCAAACAGGCTTCTATTTTAGATAAAAGTGCTCTGATATAAAAGTGCTCTGCAGTAAATAACTTTGAGGGCAGTGCTTATCTTTGTGTATTTAATGATAGAAAGAGATCCATTGTAACAGAAGATACCAAAGATGGATCTTTACCAACAAACCAGGTCTTCATTATACCACCTCAGCGGTACATAGATGATAATACCATGCAGCACCTATGCAAGTAGTTTCAGGTCCAGTTGATGTGCTTAGTTTTCTTATTCCTCTCAAATAGACTTGAGAAGGCTTAGGTACTCCTGTCTTTGCCAACAGTGAGCATAATCTGTCACGTAAAACTGAATTTGTTTTAAAAAATGATTTTTTGTTTCAAGACTCCTTTCTGATAGTTTATTTCTTCAAAAGGATTTGCTTTTACTTAGGTGCAGGTGCACTGTCTCCCAGGGCCCCTTGCTTTTGGTGTTAAAACTGTTAATGGATAACATTTTAGTAAGAGGAAGGTAACCATTTGTTTTACAGATAAGAGTCCCTGCCAGACACTGCTAGCACTGGGGGGTCCGATGAGCGCCCTCGTAGCAGAAAACCAGGCGTTTTAAGATAGTCCGTGTGATCCCTCCAGACCCCAGACTCCGGTGTAGTTGGTGCCATGTAACTCCCTCACACCACCTGCTCCAGGCCTCTATCCTTCTTGCTGTCATGGAGATGCTCTCCTGCTTCCCTAAGTCACAGGGGAGGGGAGAGCCCCTCCACCCCAAATCAGATTTTGCATGAATATAAATTGTGACTGAGATTGGCGGGGGGGGTGTTAGTGATTATTTTGCCAATGTAGCCTGGCATGAGATATCCTTGAACAGTTGTGATCCTTTTCTTCGTGAAGTTACATTTGTTGATTTATTTTAAGTTGCCAATTTTTTTGAGTTAATACGGTGTTTTAGGTATAACAGTGATTTCAACAGTGGTTATTGATGATTTTATGATTACTGTCAAGGTGTAGATTAAGAGTATTAAAGATCTTGTCAGAGCATAGGCAGACGGAGGACCAGTAGAGCCCCATGCAGGCACTCGATTCCAGGACCCTGGGACCATGACCTGATGCTTAACCAACTGAGCCACCCAGCTGTCCCTGAGAGCTTTTTTTTTTTTTTTAAGACGTTCAGAGCATGTGAGCACCAAGAGAGGGAGAAAGAGTCTCATCAAGCAGGCCTCCCCACAGTTTAGCTGCGACGGCAGTTGAGATAACATCCTGAGCCGAAATTGAGCTGCTTAACAGACTGAGCTACCCAGGCCTGGCTAATCTCTGGCCAGGGAAAGCTCACCCGAGGTGGGGAGAAAGGGCATCCTCTGAAGGAACAGCTGTGCGGAACTGAGGCCCACAAAAGGCAGCAGCTTTTATTGGACACTCCATGCCTGCCATCTGATGGTCCCTAGGATCTGCAGTTGAGTGTCTCAGCTACAACTTCTAGGAAAGATCTTGGCAAGTGTCAGTAACACAGTAAAGGCTGATTGCCTTCATATGTCAAGATGTTCTTAGTAAGTTTCAGTATGTTAGTAAATGATGACATCCTGATGTGCTGTTGGGAACCATCCTGCAGCGTGCTAACCAAGGTGGAGGGGAGGGGAGGTGGGGACCTTGTTAAGATGTGGTTTGTGAAGCAGTAGTCCTGCTAGTCCTGGGATCCCTTGTAGGATCCTGAGATCTTCCCGCAAGTGTAGGTCCTACAGCAGGCAGGACGAGGCTGTTTGCCCCCTTGCCGTTGGGGAAGCAATCTATGGGCCTGCCTTTGTGTCTGCACTGTTTGGGGGTTTTTGTAAATTTCCTTTGAAACCTTGGAATAGAGAGAAATCTGTAAGTGGCCAAGGAAATGTGGGGTTTTGATTTAACTTCTGAAATAATTTCCAACTGAAAGCATAGGGAACGGCAGACTCTTAACCTAAGGGAACACATTGAGGATACTGTTTAAAGAGCCACAAACAGCATTTTTACCTTGTTCTAGTGTTCGCTAACCAGTAGTCAAGCAAGTTAGTGATAATCATCCTGCCTGCAACTTAAGGCCCAAACCTTTCCTTAGTCTAATTTCCAGATCTTCTAATATTAAATCAAATCAGCTATTCTGGTCTTGTACCTTCCTGTTTAGTAAACACATTCCTGTTTGATTACTGTTATGGGACGGGACGTGTGCATGTGCAATTAGAAGAGCTCTTGGGAATGTATAGTTGGCCCAAATGCGCATGTGTAGAATTACACCTATTGGTTCCTTAGCATTTTTTTTTTGGTCAAATCTCAGAAAAACTAATGATAGTGTATTAAGCTTGAGGTTCACCATTTATTAATGTTTGCTACATTTGATTTTTCATTCTGTCTCTGGCCCTGCTGATCCATTTGGGAAGATCGTACATGTGACACCTGTAAGTACTTCTGTCATGTAACCCCAGTACGATTATCGGGGTATATCCCCGTGATAACATTGATTTACAAATTTTTCCTACTGTTCCAATTTCTTGAGGAGAAAGGGTCCAAATCTAGTTAAATACACTGTACTTCTAATTTTTTTCCTTAAGTTTTTGAGTCATGACTTTTTTTAGCTACTTGGTATATAAGAAGGAACAGATTGGTAGATCCCGCCCTAAGATTTATATTCTAACAGATCCTTTTTTTCCCCCCCTCTCCAATAAGTAGGTTCCGTGCCCATCATGGAGCCCAGATTGGGGCTTGCACTCAAATCCTTGAGATCAGGACCTTAGCCGAGATGCAAGAGTAGGACCCTATAACCCGCAGAGCCACCCAGGCTATTCTACCAGATCCAGATCCTTAATGAACATGTTTTTCTCCAGTTTATCCTGCTCAGTGAGTTGAGGCATCTTGTCGAGTCAACCCTTTCTAGCACCGCTGCTTTTTGCTCCTAGTGTCAGCCCTTATGGACTTGGCACCTGTATGTACTGCTGGGGGCCATGCCTGTTCCACTCTGATCCATTTCGCTCCCTTTTCCCTGGCAGTGCTGTTTATGGCCTGTTATTGTACCTAATGACCACTTACAAGAAAATCCTTAATCTTGACCCATTTCTCATGCCATTATTTCTTTTTTTAAAATCAGGGTATCTTTAAGAAAAAAGATTTTATTTATTTGACAGAGACAGCCAGCGAGAGAGGGAACACAACAAGCAGGGGGAGTGGGAGAGGAAGAAGCAGGCTCCCAGCGGAGGAGCCTGACGTGGTGCTCAATCCCAGAACGCTGGGATCATGCTCTGAGCCGAAGGCAGACACTTAACGACTGAGCCACCCAGACGCCCCTAAAATCAAGCATCTTTAAAGTGTGCAATTCAGCAATTGTTCAAATACAGCATTTGTGCAATCCTCATCACTGTCTAGTTCCAGAGCATTTTCATCCTCCCCAAAAGAAACCTGATTTCAATTAGTCACTCCCATTCCTTCCCTTCTCTTCCCTTCACGTGCCCAACACCCCCAACCACTGGTCTGTGGCTTTCACATCAGAGAGAGGCTTGCTGTCTCTTGCCTATTCTGAGCACTTCATATAAATAGAACCATATGTGGCCGCCTGTGACTGGCTTCTTTGACTTAACGTAGTGTTCTTGAGGAACGTTTTTGAGCTTTGTAGCATGTACTGGTAATTCATTCCTCCTCCTGGCAGAAGACTGTTCCACTATATGGCTAGACCATCTGTTCATCCCTTCATCAGTGGGTGGGTACTTGGGTTCCCATTCCTGGCTTTTACGCTGCAGTGAACACTCAGGTGCAAGGTCTTGTGCGGACATGTTTTCATCTCTGGTATATATACCTAAGAGTAAAAATGCTGGGT
Source organism: Ailuropoda melanoleuca (assembly GCF_002007445.2). NCBI lineage: Eukaryota > Metazoa > Chordata > Mammalia > Carnivora > Ursidae > Ailuropoda > Ailuropoda melanoleuca. The sequence continues at coordinate 199,060,527 of NC_048218.1, read as the reverse complement.
CATAATTCTATGTCTAACATTTTGAGGAACCACCAAACTTCCCCCAAGTGGCACACCCTGAAAATGTATAGGATTCCGGTTTCTTCACATCCTCACCAATACTTTTTTTAATTTAAGATTTTATTTGACAGCCAGCCAGCCAGCGGGAGAGAGAACACAAGCAGGGGGAGTGGGAGAGGAGGAAGCAGGGTCCCAGAGGAGCATGAAGCCCGATGCAGGGCTCGATCTCAGGACCCTGGGACCATGCTCTGAGCTGAAGGCAGACCCTTAAAAATTGAGCCACCCAGGCACCCCATCCCCAATACTTGCCTAACCTAGCTACTCCAGTAGGTGTGCAGTTGTATCTCATGGTTTTGATTGTGCCGTTGTTTTCCTCTAGTCCTGGCCTAACTAGAAACTCAGTCCTCCCCTGAAGCCACTGCACCTCCAGAATTGTCTCCAAGAGACCTTGGCCATCACTGTTCTGAAGCCACTTTCATGTTATCGGGCTACCGGTACCACAATTTGGAGTCTGTGTCACCTAGCTATAAAGCACTGCTTTCTGGGGCTCCTTGGTGACTCATTTGGTTAAGTGTCTGTCTTTGCCTTGGGTCATGATCTCAGGGTCCTGGGATGGAGCCCTTATGGATGGAGCCCTGCATGGGGCTTGCTGCTCAGCGGGGAGCTTGCTTTGCTCTCTGCCCCCCTCCCCCCATCCTTGCTCGCTGGCTCTTGGAAATAAAATTAAACCAACAAGGACACTGTCTTCAGATGATAACCCCTGAGGTCAGGCAGTGCATGCTGTACAGGCTGAGCCAGCCAAGTGCTCCTATTTTCTCCAGTCTTTATGTTGTTCAATTTTCACTTAATTGAAGTGGCTCAGTTAAGCTAGCTACGGCTCGGGTCATAATCCCGGGGTCCTGGGATTGAGTCCTGCGTGGGGCGGCTTTCTCAGGGAGCCTGCTTCTCTATGCTTGCTGTTCTCCCTGTATATGCTTTCCCTCTGTCTCTGACAAATCTTAAAAAAGTAACAATTATAAAATATATAACCCAAAGAATCCAGTGTGGTAGGCAGGACTCTGGGAGGATCCCCATGGCCCTCATCTGGATATAGTATCCTCCCCTTTGAGTATGGGTGGGACTGTTAGCATTGAGTGAGATCTTGCTCCCAGGAGCCTTTAGCCTGGCTAAAGGAGCTTATCCTGGGTGACCCTGATGTAATCAGGCAGCCCTTTCAAAGTAGGGAGTTTTCAACCGGTGGTTGCAGAAGAGAAAGTCAAAAGAGGCTCTTCAGTCAGCCTGGCTCCTGGCTCTGGCCTGGCTTAAGCAAAGATCGGTGTTACAAATTGCCTCTGGGGCCATGTGGCAAGAGACTGTGGGCAGCCTTTCTGAGGTGACAGGAAAACAAAGACCTCAGCCCTACAACCACAGGGAAATGAGTTCTGCCAAAAACCAGTGAGCACGGAAGAAGATCCTGAGCCCCAGGTGGAAACGGCAGCCCTGGATGACCCCTTGTTTCAGCCCAGTGAGACTCAGGATCCGTGTAAGCTGTGCGTGCACTTCGGACCTACAGACACGGTGAGATAGTGAGGGTGTGTGGTTGTAAGCCACTGAGTTTGTAGCCATTTGTTACGCAGTAATAGGAAGCCAATATATCCAGGAATAACCTTTTGGTTTATGTTGAGTATTGTCTTCTATGGGTTTTATCTTCTCTGTGTATGTGTATACTGTGGTGTGTGCAATGGAATTACACTTTTCCTTTAACCTTTTTTTTTCCCTTTAACTTTATTTATTGTAATGGTGAACATTTTTCACCCCTTTGAACAATTTTACCACACCTTTAAAAGTTGGCTCCTGGCTGGTTCAGCCAGTGGAGCGTGTGGTTCTTGATCTCTGGGTCGGAAGTTGGTATAGAGTTACTTAATCAAAGTTGTATAGGATTATTTTTAATAACCTTGTATTGTTGATTATTTTCAGGTTTTCATTATTACTAGCAATACCAACTCACAATCCCTGAGGAATTCCAGAGCCTAAATATTTAGAAGTCGTATTCTTGGTATTAAAAAAACCTTTTCTTATTTCTGGATACCAACTGTCCTTCTTTTTCACTGTTCCTGAGCAAGAGGTGTCTACTTAGGGTGATTTTAGAACAACTACCGTTATGGTTCCTGGGTGGCTCAGCCGGTTAAGCATCTGACTTCCACTCAGTTTCTGATCTCAGGGTCCTGGGATCGAGCCCCACATCAGGCTGCCAGCTCAGCAGGGAGTCTGCTTCTCTCTCTCCTCCTGCCTCTTCCTCCTCCTCCCCCTGCTCGTGCTCTTTCTCTTTCAATATGTAAATCGTTTAAAAAAATGAGATAAAGTAACTATCCTTGATGGAATGTGTATAACTTGCCTAGACCCTGTACTCAGCACTTAGTTTTCATTTAATGCTTGTAGCAATTTGAGGAAAGTGGCATCTCTGATTTACCATGAAACAGAAACACAGGTTAAGTCATTTGCCTGTGGTTTCACAGTGGATAAGCTATGACGTAGGCTTCAAACTGAGGTCCTTCAGATTAGAGGCCAGACTCAAGTTGATTGCCTCACACGGTGGACGTGGACCTCATTCTCTTCATTCCCCCAAAAGTACATTGCTGAAGGTCACTGACGACGGTCCTGCCAAATTCAGAAATTGTAGGAAACTTTTCTCCCATTTCCTTGGCTTCTCAGAGCAATTGGTAGAACTGAACACTTTTCCCCAATTTTTTTTTTTACGATTTTATTTTTAAGTTATCTCTACACCCAAAGTGGGGCTCGAACTTAACCCAAGGTCAAGAGTTGGATGCTCTACCGACTAAGCCAGCCAAGTGCCCCTGTTTTCTCCAATCTTAAATGTTATTTTCACCTATTTTTCTCAAATTGTTCATGGTAAAGGACTAGTTGTCTTTGTTATTTTCTTACCTTTTTAATCCACCATGGGCCAATACTTTTGTGATGTAATAATAAAAAGGAATTGTTACAAAAATGAAATGGGGGAGCCTGGCTGGCCTGTTCATCTGAGCATCCAAGTTTTTGATTTCAGCTCAGTTTATGATCTCAGGGTCATGAGATCAAGCCCCAAGTCAGGCTGCACACTCTGTGGAGTCTGCTTGAAGATTCTCTCCCTCCGCTCCTCCCCTCACGGATATGCGTGCGTGCTCTCCTACTCACACTCTATAGAATAAATACATCTTTAAAAAAAAAAGAACATCCTTCGAAGTACCTTCACAAAGTTGCTTTTGGATTGGACAGACATAGAGTTGGCTGTTGTGGCAATGCCAGATCTAAGTTTCTAAATGCTCTCCCCGTACTTGCTTTGCTATGGACTGGGAACCATTGCAGAACATTCCTGAGCAGCATTATTGACACCATCTTGGTTCTGATTTCTCCTGAAGTGTGGTAGCTCCTCTCTCCTCCCCCCTGTTTACGGGCATTTCTTAAGGCCCATTTCTGGGCTTTTCCCCTCCTCCTTCACTCCTCAAAATTCATCCCATCAACAAACATCTGAAGGGCTTTACCTAGGTACGTCAGGTGCTGGCGACACAGTAAAGCTAAACACGACAGTACGTGCCCTACAGGAAGTTAGTCTCCTGGACAAGATCAAGGGAGAGAATACAAGTAGCTGGGGCCAGTGGGGTCATCACCAGTCTTAGGACTCCACCTTTTCCTCTCTGTCCTGGCCTTGCATCAGGCACTGCTCAGTATCAAGCTGCTTGCTCGATATGCTTCCTTTCCTCGGGTTTGACTCCATCCCTTGGGTTCGTGTATTTCTATCAAGGGTCTCCTCTAATTCCCTTTTCCAAAAACGTCAGGAACTCTTTGCTTTCTCTAGGAGCAGGATCAAATCCATCACCGTTTTCATTCTGGGCTCTTAAGTATACCTCGCATATGCCCGTGACATTCCAACAGAAGCCATTTTTCCTCATCCCCAAACCCTGGGCTGGTTCCTGCCTCCTTCCACTTTGTTCACACACGGCCCCTTTGTTAACCTATCTCATCCTTTCTCTCACAGGACCCGTTGAGGTCCTGAATCCTCCAAGACGTTTTCCCACTTCAGCCAGCCCAGGTGTTTTCCCCTCACATGGACTGGCATGTTATTCTCTGCCAGTTTTTCTGGCCATTAACTGTGTAACATTTTTTAACTTTGAATATGTAAGGTTTGTTTGCTAAACATTGAATTATTTTAGGTCGTGAATTTTTTTTTAAAGATTTTATTTATTTGAGAGAGAGCAACAGAGAGAGCATAGGCGGGGAGGGGCGGAGGGAGAGGAAGAAGCAGACTCCCTGCTGATCAGGGGCCGAGGTGGGGCTCAATCCCAGGACTCTGAGATCATGACCTGAGCCGAAGGCAGAGGCTTAACCGACTGTGCCACCAAGGCACCCAGGAAATTATTTCTGATACTTCTTTTTTAACTCCCACATCCTCTATGACAAAGTATATAGTAACCCTTAAATTGAGCTCATGGTAAGCATTGAGTAGCAAAACTCCAAGAGGATAGTGGGCTTCTTTGCACCTCCACGTCTGCCTTAAATCTCTGTGGTCACTGGCTGCTAAGGCTTCGGTGCTTAGAGAGCCATAGTCTTATGCCCAGTTCGTGAATTGGCTTGTGAGAATCACCTTGGGCCCTGAAGAGATGTTTAGAAAGTACAAATTATGTATGCTAGTCCAGACCTAGTGATGCATATAGTTCAGGGCTGGGGCCTGGGCATCTGCATGTTTAGCAAGTCTTACGACCCGTCTGAAGCACAGCCAGGATGCAGACCCTTTCTGTGGTCCAGCCGCCTCTTTTCCAGTTGAGAATATTAAAACCCCCCAAAGTGGAAATGAGTTGCCAGGTTCATACTGTAAATGCCCAGGTCAGAATATTCACCCCTTGAGGGCCCTACATCCTCTGCGTGCTGAAATGTTAGAAAGTCAATGTTCCGAAAAAAGATTATAAGATCATATTGGGAAAGTCATTTTGCATGGGATCCCAAGTGCTTTTGATACTTTTTGACTCAATCCCAGGACTCTGGGGTCATGACCTGAGCCGAAGACAGATGCTTAACTGACTGAGCCACCTAGATGTCCCTGCTTTTGATAAGATTTTCTGTAATTTAAAATTTTTTCTTCAGTAATGCAGCATGCAAAAAAATGATTTAAAATGCTTCATTGGTAAAAAAAAAATCTTCTTTTCTAAAGCCAGTGTACTTAAACTCCTCTCCCCCCGCCCCACCAAATGACAAATCCCTTTCTTGGTCGTTTCTGAGTAATATATAATCTTAGTTACTCCATTCAGGATTTAAAAAAATAGTTTTAATGTCTCCACATGGTAAATAACAGTTAAAGTGAAAAAGTTCTTCTGGTTGGTAAATTATCAAAGTGTGTATTTTTTTTAAAGATTTTTTAAATTTACTTGAGAGCGTATAGAAGGGGGAGGGGGAGAGGGAGAAGCAGACCTCCCACTGAGTGGGGAGCCCGACATGGGGTTCAATCCCAGGACCCCAGGATCATGACTTGAGCTGAAGGCGGACGCCCAACTGACTGAGCTACCCAGGCATCCCTTAAAGTTCATATTAAAATTAAAATACAATTTTTTGGAGCTCCTGGCTGGCTGGCTCTGTCAGTAGAGCATATGACTCTTGATCTCGGGGTTTTAAGTTCAAGCCCCACATTGGGTGTAGAAATTACTTAAAAATAAAATCTTCAGGGGTGCCTGCCTCAGTCAGTAGAGCATGTGACTTCAGATCTCAGGGTTATGAAATGAAGCCCCATGTTGAATGTGGAGATTACTTATGAAAATCTCAAAAAACTTTAAATAAACAAAGTAAAATAAATCGGGCGCCTGGGTGTCTCAATTGGTTAAGTGTCTGCTTTCGACTCGGGTCATGATCCGGGGTCCCAGGATTGAGCCCCGTGTATGGCTTCCTACTCAGTCTGCTTCTCCTTCTCCCTCAGCCTACCCCCACCCCCTGCTCACGCATTCTCTATCTCTCAAATAAATAAATAAAAATCTTTTTAAAAAAATAAAAAAATGGTTTTATGTTTTACTGATGTTATAAATTTTGTAATTGGAATTTTGTGTCTAAATTAGGTAAGAAGTTTTCAGGCTGTTATTTGCAAGCATTTCTAAAAATTAACGCATTAATGTGTGGATGATTTTTATTCCCAGTAAGTGAAAACATTAGTTGAATACAATCATCACTCTGTGATCCCTTTTAAACGTTGGCCTTTTTAAAAAAAACAAAAACAAAAACAAAAAAACATTGGTCTGGGGGCGCCTGGGTGGCGCAGTCATTAAGCGTCTGCCTTCTGCTCAGGGCGTGATCCTGGCGTTATGGGCCTGCTTCTTTCTCTCTGTCACATAAATAAATAAATAATTTTAAATAAATAAATAAATTATTTTAAATAAATAAATAAAATCTTTTTTAAAAAAATAAAAAACATTGGTCTGTTAAATTCTAGAGACATCCTGATACACCATGTAAGAGTAAGTAAGAGTAAGTAAATTTAGGGCCACCTGGCTGGCTCAGTTGGTGGAGTGTGTGTGTGACTCTTGATCTCTGGGTCATGTGTTTGAGCCCTGGGTTGGGCTCCTCACTGGGTGCGGAACCTACTTTAAAAAAATAAAAATAAAAAAAATCTTTAAAAAAAAGGATAAGTAAAATTAAGTAATAATGATAATTCATCTTACATGTCAGATGAGAGCAATCTTTGGATGATTTTACAGAACGATCACCTCTGTGCTCCTTGTTACCTTGTACTTTACCTCTGATTCCTGGTGCTTCCAGTCTGGCAATTCTTTTTGGGTATAGATTAAACAATGTATGTTTAAGAACAAACGCAAAAGAAACTGCATGATATCAAAACTGCCTTAGCAGCTCTCGGGATTCTGATGAATGTTAAACCAACTAAGTGAATCTTGTGAGCGTTTGTACGTGTTTGCTCAATAATTGATCACAGTCTCTTGAGCAGATATTAAAGCAGGCACTATTACTGCCTTTGGTGATACGAATCCCTGAACCTGTTCCATATGTTCCCTGGAAGTTTGTAAGTGATCTGTGGGGAGCACAAATGTGTTCCCATCCTCCCCATCTAACCCCTTGTGCTGGGGTAGAACTCAGTCTAGTCAGCCTTGGGGCGCCCAAATAACCTTGCATATGAGCAAAGTGGAGTTGCACATCATCCCTGTTCAAGAGCAGGTAGACTCAGGCTGGGCCTGGCATGATTGAGGCACGGCTCCTCCATAATTCCCCTGTGATAGGACAAGCCTAATCCCCCCAATGGCCACCTTTCTCTACCCCTGGCTCTTCCCACACTGACTCCCCCCCTCCCCCCAACTCCAGCTTCTTTTGCAGAGAGCTGCATGACTTGAAGGGTATTGAAATGTATGTTTTAAAGTATATCTTATATTTCTCTTTTTCTGTGTGTGTGGGGGGGCGTTAATGGATGATGAAGGGTTAATAGGACAGAACCCAAATCCAATACTGGACATTATCTGGTGGGGGAGTGGAGCCTCATTGCCAAGAAAGGGCTCAGGAACCAGATTGTTTGGGTTTGAATCCTGGCTTTGCCCCTTACTAGCTGTGTGACCTTAATCCCTCTGTGTTTTGTATCATCATTTAAAAATAGAAGTATAAATAGTACCCACTTCAAAAGATAGTAGGCAGAATTCATTGAGTTAGTATAAAGTGGTACAGTGCTGGGCACATAGTAATTGCTATATGTGTTTGCCATTATTAATAGGATCGTAGTAATATTCCTATTATTACTAACACAAGCAGGAGGAGTAGGAGAGGAAGAAGCAGGGTCCCAGTGGAAGAGCCTGATGTGGGGCTCGATCCCAGAATGCTGGGATCACGCCCTGAGCTGAAGGCAGAGGCTTAACGACTGTGCCACCCAGGTGCCCCTGAAATGTCCTTTTTAAAACTTAATTTTCTCAGAACTCCGTTACCAACTATACAATTTGGGGGGTGTGAGAAAAATGCCAGAGTTCGGTGACACACAGCCTTTCCGTAGCACGGCTCTGAAGGGAAGCCTGTGGAGCTGGCTTCACAGTGCGGGTTATGAGGCTGCCTTGAGCTCCAGGAAAGCCTACACTCCCCTTTCCAGCAGACCTATTTCGGCAGAAGCCCAGGCTGGGTAATTACAGGTGCTGGTGTTCAGGTGGCCTTGTTCTCACACGTGTACCCTGTTGGTAGGAATCTTTAAACTCCATCCAATCCTCAGAGTGCAGAACCCAAGAAGCTGATGAGGTTTCCAGAATGTTGAGATTGATGTGCACAGAAATGAAGGAAAATTTGTGTGAGACGTTATTTTCTATTTTGCTTGGCCTCTCTCTTCTTTGCTCACTCTCTCCCCTGACCTACTCAATTTTCCTTACTCTTCTTTAAATGTACTTTTTTTTTTTTTTAAAGATTTTTTATTTTACTTATGTGACAGAGAGACAGCCAGCGAGAGAGGGAACACAGCAGGGGAGAGAGAGAGGAAGAAGCAGGCTCCTAGCCGAGGAGCCTGATGTGGGACTCGATCCCGGAACGCCGGGATCACGCCCTGAGCTGAAGGCGGTCGCTTTAACGACTGCGCCACCCAGGCGCCCCTCCTTACTCTTCTTAATGACCGTCTGCTTCTTCCCTCCTCAGAAAATCCTGCATTGGCTCAGTACGGATGTACTCCTGATGTGCCCGTGGGATTCTGAGGTGCCTCACCCTTCCTTTAGAACAATAACATGGAGAGGAAAGAGGTCAATCCACTCTGATGCATGTATTCTCTCTGGCATGGAACTAGATTTCCCTCCTGTTTCCTTAAGGTACGTGGTTTATTTCAACAACAAGTACATAGTGAAAGGAATTAAAATGTTATTAATTCTCTATGATATTCCTCCTAACCTCATCCCCCCAACCTCTATACAGTAGCAATTTGAAAGTTTCAGTGTGGGGAACAATCGCCCGGCAAGCTTGGCTAAGTGCGGATTTCTGAAAAGATTCTGATTCCTGTCAGTCAGTCACAGGGCTCAAGAATCTGTAACAAGCATCCCCTGGCCACTCATACGTCTGGTTGGCAAACTACACTTTGAGGAACGTTGCTTTATTGTACTGTTTGATAGATGTATGGTGTGAACCGCATATGTAGTTTAAATTTTTCTTGTAGCCCACATTTATTTATTAATGTATTTATTTTTAAAGACTTTATTTATTTAAGGGAGCACAAGCGGGGGGACAGTAGCGGGAGAGGGAGAAGCAGACTCCCGATGAGCAGGGAGCCCACCACAGGGCTCCATCCCAGGACCCTGGGATCATGACTTGAGCCAAAGGCAGATGCTTAACCGACTGAGCCATCCAGGTGCCCCTCGTAGCCACATTTAAAAAAGTAAAAAGAAATAGGTGAAAATGGATAGTATGTTTATTTAACCTAGTGTATCTAAAATATTTCAAAATGTAATCAATATAAAATTATTTAAGACACTTTACACTTTTTTTTTTTTTTTTGTACTAAGTGTTCGAAGTCTGGTGTGTATTTTACACTTAGAGCTTATGTCGTTTGAATTAGCCACGTTTCAAGTACTCAACAGCCACACATGGTTAGTGGCTATCTGTTTTGTGCGGTTTCAGCTGAGGTGAGTCCCCATGGACCTTTCCTGGTTCGGAGCCATTGTTGCAGCTGGACCAGCCCTTGTGGTTCTTACTATCATTACAAGATGTGCCCCAGCAACAACCATCAGGGAACTTGGAAAAAACGTTTATTATCCAAAGGTTCTGGCGGGTACAGGGCACGCATGGGGGCCACACAGCGAGGTCAGTATTGACTTGACATTCATCTATAAGCCAACTGAATTTCAATTCCAAAGTGAGTTTTTATCCAGCAGATAATCTGGTATTTTAGAAGGACATTGTTGGCATCTCCCACATTCAAGGAGGGTGGTTACATCAGCCCATCTAGGATAGAGTGAGATCCAATTCTGTCTCCATCACATGGCTCTTGACCATTCGGCAAGACAGTATTTATGGTCTTGATGTCAAAGGCTTTGCTCCCCCAACTAAAGACCTGAGGTGTGAACGTGAGAAAGCAGAAGTTAGCAGCACTCTGGTTTATCACTGCAGGCTTTTTTTCCCCATCGCCCCCTTACCGAGCTCCTTGAAACAGCACTGGAATGTTCTAAACATCCTCTCCCCTCTCTTGATATCCCTCCTTTATTCTTTCCTTCACTATCCTCTTCAAGCGAGAAGCAAAATTCAGTAGAAAACGGTTGAAGGGTTGAGGAGACAAAGTGGAAGGATAAAGCAGAGCAGACCTTGTCCTTCCTACCCCTGCGCCTCAAGTCCAAAGCAGAACCAAGAGAAACAGTGGTGTGGCTTTACTCAGTCAGCAGGTCTGGTCTCTGGTGTGAATGGAGGCAAACTGCTCCCCATCCAGGTGGGAAGGGGTAAGGACCAGCTGCAAGTCTGTGCTTTGGTCTGAGAGGCTTCGGGGCAGACAGCAGGGTATCCAGTTACCTTCAGCGTCAGACACGGCATCCGGTGGCCGCAACTGGCCTTGAGCATCTCAGCACGTGCATTGGGTCTTCTCCCTCGGACCCTGGGCCACAAGGACCGGCCTAGAATCCGGGGCCAGGCTGTTCAGGGCGCTCTCCCCAAATAAGTGCAGGCTGTTGCGGGCGATCAGCTCCCTGGCCATCAGCATGAAGACCTCGTCTATGTTCTTAGACTCCTTGGCAGATGTTTCTAAAACAGCAAGGAGGCCGTACTTCTCGGCCAGGGTGCAGGCATCCTCAAACAGGACATGCCGTTTTTCCCACAGGTCGCATTTGTTTCCTGGGAGCGAGAAAGAAGCAAAGGAGGAATTGAATCTGTTTGTTTGTTTTTGTTGTTGTTTTTTAGTGAACCTTTACAAGAAACATTTTAGTTCAGCAGTATGCAGGCATGATTCATTCCTAAACAGCCGTTGTGGGCAGATTTACTGAAAATGAAACCACGGATGGATGGAAACAGAGCCTCGGTCTTAATTCACTGTTAAATGAGATCTTGAGGAGCTGTGAGAAATGGAGGCTGTGTTTTATTAGCACAGACAGGTGGAGCCTCTGTGTTCTAGGGAGGGACGGTCCTTCCTTCCAAGTCTAACACGGTAAAGACTGTGCCACAGGGAGTGTCTCGGTCTTCTCTCTTCTTCCTTCAAATCTTGTTTCTCTTTCTGCTCTCTTTCCAAAGCACAAAGGGTTGGACACTGTGGGATGGGGCCCGGGCTAGCTGAGGAGATTGTGATGGGATTTGCCGATTGAAGGTATGGAATGAATATGTAGGATTTAGCTATAACTTAAATACAATAGTGTGCAGTTCATGAATTCTGACAAACATATATGCTCTGTAACCATCATTCCCTTCAGGATATAGAACATTCCCTATTACCCCAGAAAGTTCCGTGAGGGGTTTTGTGAGCATGGTTATAATTTTTAGATAGTTTTTATTTTTTTAAAGACTTTATTTATTTATTTGACAGAGAGACAGCCAGAGAGAGAGGGAACACAGCAGGGGGAGTGGGAGAGGAAGAAGCAGGCTCTCTGCGGAGGAGCCTGATGTGGGACTCGATCCCAGAACGCCGGGATCACTCCCTGAGCCGAAGGCAGACGATTAATGACTGTTACCCAGGCGCCCCCATGGTTATAATTTTTTAAAAATTATTTTATTTATTTATTTATTTGACACAGAGTGCGCACAGGCAGGGGGAATGACAGGTAGAGGGAGAAGCAGGCTTTCCAGGGAGCAGGGAGCCCAATGCTAGGCTCGATCCCAGGACCCTGGGATCATGACCTGAGCCGAGGGCAGACGCTTAACTGACTGAGCCGCCCAGGCGCCCCTGAGCATCCTTAGAGAAAGAGGAGTGACTCATCTCTTTTGCTTCTCCACTTCAACCCTACATTCATCCAGTCGTTGGACTTGGATTTCTCTGAGGCAGGAATCTAAAGGTAAAATTGCTTTCCTACAGGATTTGTTCTACCAGACATCAGGGTTTATTACAAAGCTACCGTAATTAAGACGGGCCAGACCGGTGTTTCTCAACTTGTTTTTTCCCATAAAGGAGCCTCCTTAGATCCTTTCCCCCATAATTAACCCTCCCCACCATGAAAACCTTGAAAAGTTTTCATTTTGAAACAATTATAGGCTCACGGGTTGTTGAAGGAGGTCCTTCAGGGAGGTCTAGCATACCGTTCACCCAGTTTCCCCGTTGGTAACCTCTTGGGCAGTGATAGTCCGACGTCAAAGCCCGGAAATGAACATTGGTACATCCCACAGAACTTACGCAGGTTCCCCCAGTGATACGGTGCACTCCTTTGCATGTGTGTGCATGTAAAATTGATGGATTGACATAAACTGAAATTAAAAATGTCTATTCAGGAGGTGCCTGGGTGGCTCAATTGGTTAAGCGGCCAACTCTTGATTTCAGCTTGGGTCATGGTCTCGGGGTGTGGGATCAAGCCCCCACGTCAGGCTCCTTGATTTGCGTGGACTCTACTTGTCCCTCTGCTCCTCCCTCCACTCATGCTCAATCTCTCTCAAATAAATAAATAAAATCTTAAAAAAAAAAATGTCTCTTCAGGGGTGCCTGACTGGCTCAGTTGGTAGAGCATGGGACCCTCTTGATCTCAGGATCGTAAATTCGAGCCACACGTTGGGTGTAAAGATTACTTAAAAATAAAATCCTTCTATTTTTAAAGTAGGCTTAAGTAGGGCTCACTAATGCAGACCCAGGCTGCAGGCTGCAGGATTCCAGCCCTCTGTCAGGCAACGTTGGCTCAGGGCTAAAGGAACCATTCTTACAATGGTGTTCAGTCTGAGATGCCTACCCACTTTTACGGTAGTGGGCTGAAAGCTAACTCCCAAAGATTCCAGGTTCTGATCCCTGGAAACTGAATGTTACCTTATGTGGGAAGAGGGTCTTTGCAGATGTTATTAAGAATCTTGAGATGTGGAGAGGATCCTGGATTAGATGGATGGGCCCCGATACAGCCACATGTATCTGGCTGAGTGGGCCAGGGGGAGACTTTACACACACAGAGGAGGTGAGGTGAAGAGGGACGTACATACTGGACGTCACGGCCACAGGAGAGAATGCTGGCAGTCGCCAGAAGCTGAAAGAGGTAAAGAACAGGTACTCCCCCAGAGCCCCCAGAGTGGTGTGGCCCTGCAGATGCCTTGATTTTGGCCCAGTGATACTGAGTTCAGATTTCTGGCCTCCAGAATTGGGAGCGGACACCGTCCCGTGATTTAAGCTGCTCAGTTGATGGTAATTTGTCACAGCAGCCACTGGAAACTAACTCAGGTAGATATCTTCAAGACAGCTGCATGCGTATTTATAGCCCGTGAGGTCGAAGCTCAGGGCACAGCTCTGCTTCTGGAAGGCAGGTGTGAGAGGCTCTTGGTGGGGGAAGTGATGCTGTAGGAGTGGGAGTCCCTAAGCTGGGAGTCTGGTCTGCTCCTTGCGTCCCTTACTTTGAGCTGTGAGTGCTGGGTTTTGCCTTTAATGACCTGCTCCCCTAACCTGCCCCACCCGCCATCAACTGTCCAGTGCCCAGCCTCTCCACAGCTGGGGGCTGCACACCTCAGGATGAGCCAGGACACCTGGTGGAAGGGAAAGAAACCGTGTGTTTGCCACTTGTGATCTGAGTCCTTGCTTGCTAAGGGTTGTGTGTTCGGCACCCAGAGAGATGTTCCTGCCCCGAAGGTAGGAGTTCCTCAGCTCTTTAGGGGGACAAGACAGACACACAGACAGTTCAGCTACTGTACCAGAATTTTCTGATCCGAGACAGGCCATGAAATAATACAGGCCAAGGACCAGGCGAATGGTAATAGTTGTTAGTAGTACAGGTGTATAATCCCTTGTCTACAGTTCCCAAATCCAAAAACCTCGGAAACCCCGAAGGGTATTTGGCAATTCCTCCGACAGTAAAATCTGCCTTACACTGGCATTTGAAGTTTTTCTTCAACCTGCTTTGTGTGACTATGTCACCGGTTTCACTGCACTGCATAAATAATGCATTTGACCTTGGGGTGTTGGCCCAGACCGACTGAGGGTGTTACGTAACATTGAATGCATTCTTCTAAGATCTGGCAAATTCTGAAGGCTGACACTTCAGGCACAAAGTTTTTGCTGAAAGACCGTGGACCTGGGAATACAACAGCACTTGAAGTGGAAGGTTTGCCTGAAATAGTAGGACCCGAGGGAAGTTAGGAGAACATCCTGTGTAACCTCTGCTTGAAGTTGGCTCCTGACCTCTCCCTCGGACGGAGAGTACCGACAGCTCGGAGGGCACCAACAGCAGAAGGGATGAGGAAAAGGTAAGAGCCAGCCTTCTCCAGGAGGAAAGCAGGTTCCTTGTAGGTTGTGCTCAGGAATTTGTATGCTATCTTGCCAGCGATGGGGGGACCAACAAGGATTTTAAACAGAGGGACACTACCGAGGGGCTGGTCTTCTGGTAAATGGCCAGAGAGGAGGGGCAGTACGGATCTGTGCACAATCATCTCTTTGACATTTGCGTGACTGAGAGAGGCTGCGGTAACCTTGTGAGAGAGACACTTGCATGAAGAAATGTGGAAACAGGAAGGAAGATAGAGTGGGGGCGAGGACGCTTCTGTGAGGGAACAGCACAGTTGACTTTTCTAGATTAAGGTGAGGAGGCCATGGAGACAAAAACAGGAAGACCGTTGTGTCAGTCCTTGGGACTGGACACGTCATAAACTGACACATCCTGACCATCTCTGGGGGCATTTCTAGAACCAGTTACAAAGTGAGGCAGAGACGGTTGCGAGGAATGACAGACTAGGGTATAAATACCACAACAGCTGTGAGATTCCTGGAAATCCTGCAACATCTTAGCATTTTAAAAAAGATTTTATTTATTTATTTGAGATAGAGTGCGAGAGAGAGAGAGAGAGCGCGTGCGCGAGCGCGTGCAAGCACGAGTTGGGGGCAGGGGTAGAGGGAGAGGGAGAAATAGACTCACTGCTGAGCAGGGAGGCCGTCGCTGGGTTCCATCCCAGGAACCCTGGAATCATGACCTGATCCGAAGGCAGAGGCTTAACCGACTGAGCCACCCAGGCGCCCCCATCTTAGCATTTGTTACCCCCTCCTGTGCCCCATCTGTGTCTGCAGCAGAGGAACTAGTAGTAGTTAGGGAGGGTGCTGGGGGTAGAGCCCTCGAGGGAGGCCAGGACAGGCCAGGAGGTTGGAGAAAGGGTGTTGTCTTCCAAAGATAGCTCAGAAGGGAAGGGGCCCTGGGGGCATGCAGCTTTGCCTTGCAGCCTTCCAGGCCCTGAGGAAGAGCTGCTTCATTGTGGGAAGCACCGGAATTTAGTGGAAAAGAGATCCAGTCCACCTTCCTGGGGAAACTTTGTGATTAGAACAGCTTCGTTCCCTTCAGCGAGATGCACCTTTTCCACCCTTGTGTGTCCTTTCTCTGGGAGCTACCCCTGGTGGGGTTTCCTTCCACCCCGGAGGTCATGGATGTCCTTCCCCGTCAGCTCTGCTCTACCCTGTGGGCCCTGAGCCCCTCTGTCTAGCACAGCGGAGCCTCATCTTTGCTCCACCAGGAAATAATGGCTTCCCCTTATTGGGGGGGTGGTCCTAGCACAGTGCCAGGTGCTTCCTATATATCCATTCAACTCAACAGTACACCCGAAGCAAGTGTCAGTCTCATAGATGAGACAGAAATTTTGAGAAAGAGCCCAAGTTCAGAGGAGAGGGGCAGAGAGGGAGATTTGAACCCCAATCCGTCTGACTCCAAAGTCCAGTTAAATGCAGTGACTCAGAGGGCTCAGAATTGTACCTGGAGTTGGCTAAGCATTTAGTGTCACCTGTCACCAGCATCTAGCACTGCCTCTGGTCCTCACACCCCAAGGGGGGGCGCTCTGCTCCGTCAGGGAGCAGCTGTCCCGAAGGATGCTTGACACCTCGGGGAGCATTCTCCTTTGTGCTTCCCAGAAGTGGTTGTTGGGGAAGAAATTCGGCTCTTTCTGGGGTCAGTGCTTATTTCTCCCACTCTGAACTCTGCTTGTGGAAGTGTCCTTTATATCAGAAGCCCAATTACAAAGGTTTCTGGTCCCAAAGGGGGCCTTTGGGTGAGAAACTATAGGAGAGAGCCATCTCGTTCCTCCCAAAGAGACGAGGTGCCCTCTGTGGGGAGGCCTCACTAATCTCTCCTCCCTGGTTTCTGCCATGTGGGCTAAGCCCCTCTGAGAAAATGAGGGGACGGAAGGGGAGGGGCATCTGCTTTGGCAGCAGCCTGTGGAATCTGGGGCTTTTGATCTGAGGTAGCAGGAAGGAGGGAGCATGCTCTAAGCTCTTGGAATGACTTTGTTTCTCAAGTTAGGAGGAGCGGCATGAATTCCAAAGCAGCATTCTCTTCAAGTCTGTGCATACGACAGGGGCCGAACTGTTTCGGGAATCATGGCAGTAATAATGAGCGGGCTAGATGTGCTAAGAACACGTGCCATTGGCCTCTTCTAGGGCCCACCCGTGGCCAGGCTTTGCATTCTGTGAGCTCCTTCACCATGCGGGCCCAGATCTTAGTCTCAGGTAGGCACCTTGCCCCACACCTGCCCATCCTCGGGTTGGCCAGCAGCCTTTGCCGTGAAAAGAAGGAACGGGGCAATGGGATTCCTTTGTGAGCATGCAGATCCTGAGAGAATGAGGAGGTTTGTGGCAGGAGCAGGTGGGGGGTGATGTTTTGAGAGATTGCACGAGTAAGACGTGAGAAGCAGCTCCGAGAGAGGGGAAACAGGTGCACGATACAGACCAAGGAGGCTGGTTCCCAGAGCCTGGCCCCGAAGGAGAATGCACAGGTCCTGCCTGTCCATGGCAGGGGCTCGGTGGGGGAGGCAGGCTGGCTCCACTGTGTCTCCTGCTCTGGCTGGGGCTCAATTGCTGGCTTTTCCTAGGTCCTAGGAACTTGCACCCTCACCATAAGCCCTGAATTATTTGGAACATAGATGGGACAGTTCCTCAAACAAACTTTCTAGAACACATCTTACGGTTTATTAAACACTAACTTGGTGCCAGGCACTGCTAAGCAATTTATATACAGTATCTCATCACATTTTTACCACAACCCATTAAGTATTAGTCACATCTTATAGATCAGGAATTAAGGCTCAGAGGGTGACTGGCCACAGAGCTAGAACATGCTTGCCAGAGAATGAATCAGCCATTAAATATGGTGTGTTTAGGTCTTTCTCAGTCTCCCAGCTGGCTGTCTAGACTTGTGGTGTGCAAACTTCCATTTGCCTGTGAATCTCCTTAGGATCCTCTTAAAATGAAGATTCTGATTCAGGAAGTCTGGGATGCGGCCTGAGATCTTGCACTTTGCACAAACTCCGGCTGATGCTGCTGGCCGACAGACCACATTTTGAGTAGCAAGGGCCTAAACCATCTTGCCGAAATGAAGCAGCCACTTGGTTAATAGTTGTGTTCATAGGAGGAAGGAAAAGGCAGCTCTGTTTGCAAAACTGAAACTACAGAGAAGGGATGGAAATGTTACACCTTCTGAACGTACAATAGGACCGCTCACATTAGGCTGTTTCCTTTGTGTCACTGAAGTTGCTGTTAATTTCGATGGTGGTTTGTCATTAGGATTTGCTTAAGATCCGAGCAGGTGTAAGGAGTCATTCATGGGTGGGGGTCCATGCCTCTGAATGGCTCCCTTGGGGATTTGGAACCACCTGATACTGTGAACCTCAGCCTACGGGGTATTTCCTGTGTGGTCTACACACATTTGCATCAAATCAGTTGGGGCATGATGCCTTCATCGAGAAGCCCGGGCCGCATCCCAGATCTCTGGGATGAGACACTTCTAGGGTGGGTCCTTGGAATCTGTATTATTAACAAGTACACATCCCTCCCCCCCAACCCCCATTCTCAAGTGAATCCGATGCGAGTTTTGTGGCCAAACACTTTTTGAGGTCCTGTCCTACACCTGCACTTTCACGATTTCACGTTCCCTTGCCATCAGAAACGCACAAAAAGCCGAGCATCTGCAGAGGGGACCAGGAAAGAAAAGCTAAATGCTTTGAAAACGCCATACCAATCAGCATGATGACCAAGTTCGCCGCTCCGTATTTTTCTATCTCGTGGATCCAGTGAGGAACAGACTCGAAGGTGGACCGTCGGGTGAGGTCGTAGGCGATGATGGCGGCGTGGGCACTGCGGTAGTAGCTCTGAGTGATGGTCCGGAAACGCTCCTGGCCTGCCGTGTCCCACACTTGCATCTGGAAAAGGGCAGGAAAGGGGTGATCGCATCAGCAGTTCCGGCGCCTGATGGGACCTTGCTCACCTAAGTCGTCTGCAAAAGGCAGCTTCTTGGGTCTCACTTCAAGATACCCAAATTCAGTAGGTCAGGAGTGGGGCTCAGGGATCCGTGTGTCTCTTTGCTCCTTAGGGTGAGTTGGATAAGCTTTCAGGTTTGGGACCCACCACCTAAGGGACACTGATGTTCTTGACCTTTTTACCTCCATCATCCCTTTGTCTAGATTTTGGTGTTAACCTTTTGGACCTGCTCGTTGATCCCACTCAAGGTGATAGCACTGGCTGAACCGGTCTGATTTTAAAGGACCACTCAGCTGTGTCTGCTTCGGAGTGTCCTTAAAATAATACCTTCTCAGTGACCGTCCCACTCCAGAGTGCCCAGTTGTACACCCTCCCACCGCGTCTGAGGGTACCCGTTGGTTCACTCTCTCACACTATTTATAAATGCACTAATTAATTAATTATTACTATTAATTAATTAATCCATTAAGTTAAGTTCGGCACCCGATGTGGGGCTTGTATTCATGACCCTGAGATCAAGAGCCGCATGCTCTACTGACTGAGCCAGCCAGGCACCCCTATAAAATGTGCTTTTTAAAAATGCAAATGTACCTCAAACTAGAGAGAATAAAACAAGGAACCCTCATATAGCCATTATCCAGACGCAATAATTATCAAGATTTCACCACCCTTTTTATTATTATTATTTTTATTTTTTAAAAGATTTTATTTATTTATTTATTTGATAGGGAGAGAGAGAGAAAGCACAAGCAGGGAGAACGGGAGAGGGAGAAGCAGGCTCCCCATGGAGCAGGAGCCCGATGCGGGGCTCAATCCCAGGACCTTGGGACCATGACCTGAGCCAAAGGCAGATGCCTAACCTGACTGAGACACCCAGGCGCCCCAAAATGTCACCATTCTTGCTTCATCTAGCCTCTTCTGTTGATTTCTTTGGGGTGTTATTTTTAAGTGAATCCCAGACTTCATGTCATTTCATTTGTATCAAACCTGGGCATTTCCTTACAAAACACAATGCCACAATCACTGCTAATCAGCTTTCCAATAACTCTTTGGTGTCCTCTAATACGTTAAAATTTTCTTGTCTCCAAAACGTCTTTTTTACTGTTTTTATTTAATCAAGATCCCAAGCATGATCGTGCTTTACATTTTCACCAACACCTGATCTCTTTTCTAATCAAATGGGTAAAATCTCTCACTGTTATTCGAATTTGCACTTTTAAAATTATGAGCGAGAATGGGCCCCTTTATAACTTGACATAAATTTCTGAGCTAATTCTTACCAAATTTATGAAATAGCAATTGTGTCCAGTCTGTGGACTGCCTACTTTTTGTATTTGGCTGTTAGTCTTTTTCTTAGATATTTATTGGGGCCCCTTTCACATTAAAGAAATTAGCCTTTTGTCAGTTCCATATTTGCAAATATTTCTTTCCAGTTTGTCATTCATGTTTTGACTTTGTTTATAGTATTTTTGTGGCTGTAGAAATTTGAATTGGCCTTTTTTTTTTTTTTTTTTTTTTTAATTGGTCTGGGGGCGCCTGGGTGGCGCAGTAGTTAAGCGTCTGCCTTCGGCTCAGGGCATGATCCCAGGGTCCTGGGAAGGGGCCTCACATTGGCTTCTTGCTCAGTAGGAAGTCTGCTTCTTCTCTACCCCTCCCCACTGCTCATGCTCTCTCTCTCTCTCCCCCTCAGATAAATAAATAAAATCTTAAAAAAGAGAGGAGGAGCCAATCCCGTGTCTTTCTGACCTTCACTTTCTTGCCATCGATATCAAGGGAGCGCACAGTGAAGTCCACCCCAATCGTGTTCTGCTGTGCCTCTGTGTAGACGCCAGATTTGAAATGCTGCACCACACACGTCTTCCCCACATTGGAATCCCCAATGAGGATAATCTTGAACAAATAATCAAAATTCTCATCTGCTGCCCTGGATGAGCTGGAGAATTGCATGGCTCCTGCCACCTAGAATGGACCTAGGAAGAAAAGAAGGAATTCAGCATCTTTTTAGTGAGCTAGGCATGGTCCTATCAGGAGCCAGGCACCGTTCTAGGCACTCGGGATGTAGGACAGGACAAGAGAAAGGTAGGTTATTCTTTCATAGTACTTGCATTCTTGTGGAAGAAGGATATTCCTGGTCAGGTACAAGGGAGCTGTCCCCACACGCCCACACCTGGCCTACATGGGTTGGCATTACTTTAAAATGAAGAGGTTGAACTGCCATTCTCTGTTGGACCCAGCACACAAGCGACATTCGAAGATGAAGGCATTGACTGAAATCTTAGTCACCGAGGCAAGGAAGTGTCCCACGCTCTGTCAAGTGCCCAGAGCAGGAGGATGGCAGAGGAAACGCCTACAGGAGTGTTTCACCTGCCACTCAGCAGCTGGGGGACATGCCTTGTTGTCATCTTAGCTCCACTTCTCACAGGGAGGAAAACTCCCAAATATGGAAGACAGACCATCCAGGCAACCAGCAACAAGGACCAACAAGATGTGACAGACAAGTCAGTTTGGGGAAGAGTGACATGGCCTTTTTCTTCTGACCAGGAAATTGCAATTTCAGGAGTATTCGAGATGAAAACTGTGGGGAGCGCCTGGCTGGCTCAGTCAATAGAGCACGTGACTCTTGATCTCAGGGTCATGAGTTCAAGCACCACGCTGGGTGTAGAAATCACTTAAAAAAGAAATAAACTTAAAAAAAAAACCCAAAATGAAAACTATGGTCTTCAAGTGTTTATGGCATATTTTACTGTAGGCTGGGAAATAACTTAAAGTTTTTAATGCCAGTGTTTCCCAAACTAACTGATTATGTCACAACTATCTGGAGGAGAGAATTAGAAAAATATATGACTAGAACCCACCCAAGATCTGCCAAATATATTTAAAGACACACACACACACACACGCACACAAGCACACACTCCCCAGGTGATTCTGAAGACCATCCAGGTTTGGGGAGCACTGATGGACACAATCACTCACCTGAAACTATTCCCACCTCAGCGTTTCTGCTTCAGTATCTACCTGTACTTTGATATCTTTGATCACAGGGAACTCACTACCTTCTGCAAAAATCCATTTGGCATGTCCAACTCTAACTTACATGGGGTTGAACTCTATCTCCCTGGGGTTTCCATCTGTTGCCCCTCGGGCTGTGCCAGGACTTGGCAGATTCCTATTCCACACGACAGCCCGTCAGAAATCTGAGGCAGCAAACATATCCCCTCAAGGCAAATATCCCTGGGCCTTTCAACTGTTCTTCACATGATGTTGTGTTGGGTCTCCTCATCCAATGTTTCATAAAAATACATGAAAACTTAAACCATTTGATGATTAAATTTGACATGCTTCACATTGCTCCTGCCTTATGACACCCTTCTCCATTTCTTCCAGTTTTATTTTTTGGTTTTCTCTAAAAGTCAGAAAAGGACACGTCTGTATCATCACACAAATTAAAAAGCACACAGACTCATAATCCGTACGTGCAAACCCTGGGCTTTAAATGGATGGCGGAAAGCTCCCGTGCCTCTCCTGAACGCCTCTTAAATCACCTATGGCAAATGATCCAGCAGACAAAAGACACCATGAAACCAGTTTTTCCCTTCTGGCTTCTCAAAGGAGGCCATTCCACTTCCGGTGTCATATCACTGTAACTTGAGCGGGCATCTTACTTCCACCTTCCCCTTGCCCCAAGTCAGTCCTCTGGGGTTTCGACAGAAGCCCTCTTTACCTCAGCCGCCGCCCCCTGCAAGGAGAAATGAGCTGGCTCGCTCACCTTTGCTGGCAGATAATGGTTTACTTTATTCTCCTCGCTTTCCTTTCCAGCCCTCCGCGCCTTTCGTCCTCCCGTCTGGCCGGCGTGGTGAGAGCTGTGGGTCGGTCCCCCGGTGTCGGGCTTGGCGACCTGAGAAAGTGAAAGGAAAGCGCGAGCCCTCCCACCGCCCCTGAGCCCGGCGCGGAGCTGCCGTTGGGTACGAAGCGCAAGGCGAGGCGCTGGCCAGCGCGCCCCACGCACTCAGCTTGTCCTCCCAACATCCGTCACCTAGCAAAGCCCAGCGAGAAGGGCTAGCCGCTGAACTCGGCCACGATCTCTCCAGCCGCCCTGGTCCTTCCTTCTACTCACCTTCTCTTTTGCAGCCCTTGCGCCCCGGTGTTCTTGGGGTCCCTCGTTTGGCTGGGGTGGGGGGTGGCCAGTTGAGAGGGAGGCAAGGTCAAGGAGAATACAGATCTACATCTTGAGACATTTGACTTTTTGTGGACTTGAATAACTCTTTCTGAGGGGCCACTGAGAGAAAGGGGGCGACCCAAAGAGAAGCTTAAACCAAAACAACTGTGAACTTGCATGGGAAGAAAAGCTGAAAAACATTTGATTCCCTTCCTCAAAAAGTCTACCACAGAACGAAGGTTAATTTCTAGGTCTGGGAAAACCTAGAATTTATCTGTCTCCTACTAGCAGTCAAGCATAAAGCTGAGGTGAGTTTTCCTTGGAAGAGTCACCGCTTGTCCTATCTTAGGGACTAGATTTTCTCCGTAATGCAGACGTAAGGTGTAGACAGTTAAGCTACCATGTGCAAACGGAAACGTCAGACTGATAAAATATTTAAATTGGTACAGTGTTTTCAAACTGCGGGCTGAGAACTATTAGTCATGAAATCCATTTTGATGGGTGGCAACTAGCATTGTTTTCTTTTTTTCAAGAAGGTTCCATGGCCAACATGAGCCTTTAACTCATGACCCCAAGAGTGACAGTCAGTATGCTCTACCAACTGAGCCAGCCAGGTGCCCCACAACCAGCATTTTTACGGAAGAAACTAGGACAGAATTTCAGAATGTTGTCTCATGCGGTAAGGCTAAGAACTATTTTGTATACTGTTTGGGTCAGTTGTGTCCGTGCATGGATGTACCCGTGTATCTCTCACTGTGGGGTTGAGGTCTAAAAAGATTGAGAAGCACAGAAATAGAGGAGGATTTGTTCACTTCCCAAGAGCATTTCTTTCTATGATTCCTTCAGAAAACCCGTAAGTTATAATTTATCTTATCTCATATTCCATTTACACATCCCTTTTCAGGCACCTCTTTTTTGAGTCATAAACCTGGTGCTGGCAGGTAGAGCAAGAAAACCAAGGCACTGCCAAGTGCTGCTGTTGCACGTGGTCACTGGGAGAGCCACAGGCAGATGTCCACAAATTGAAAATGAAATATTGTTCAAGACCCACCACCCTGTATGGGCAGGAGGCAGGAAATAAAACCTGTTAGATGTTCCTGTCAGTGAGGCTATTTGTCAAAATGGTTTCTTCCTCTGGTAATGGTTACTGGGGAAGAAAAACAGTCAGCTGACTCAGCTCCAGTACTTGGAGAACATCTAGAAGTGGAAATCAAATAGTAAAATATCTAGGCACCTGGGTGGTTCAGTTGGTTAAGCCTCTGCCTTTGGCTCAGGTTATGATCTCAGGGTCGTGGGACCAAGTCCTGAGGGCAGGCTCCCTACTCTCCCTCTGCTGTCCCAACCCTGCCATGTTCTCTCTCTCTCTCTCTCTCACAAATAAATAAAATCCTAGAAAAATCAAATAGTAAAATGTCTAGATGGTTATGGAAGTTAAGGAGAGAGAGAGATTCTGCCTCCCCCATTCTGACCTTCTCCACCAGACCCTCTCTGCCAACATGACTATGAGCGCAGAGAGCGTGGCGTGGGCTTCTTGACCTGGTAGTGACACAGGTTATATACTCATTTTATTTTTTAAAAAAGATTTTATTAATTTATTTGAGAGAAGGTGAGCGAGAGAGAGAGCACAAGCCTGGGGAGAGGCAAAGGGAGAGGGAGGAGCAGACTCCCCACTGAGCAAAGAGTCCCCAGGACCCTGGGATCATGAACTTAGCTGAAGGCAGATGCTTAACCAACTGAGCCACTCAGGCGCCCTACACTTATTCACATCCTCTCCACACACGCAAACATACACATATGTACATGCACACACATATGTTTCACAATATGTACACTTTACCATTTTAGCCTTTTTTTTCTTTAGAGAGTATGAGCCGGGTTGGGGAAGGGCAGAGGGAGAGGGAGACTCTCCCTTAAGCAGACTCTGTGCTGAGTGTGGAACCCAGCGCCGGGCTCGATCTCACAACCCTGAGATCACCACCTGAGCTGGAATCAAGAGTCAGATGCTTAACCGACTGAGCCACCCGGGGCCCCGTTTTAGCCATTTTTAAGGGTTCTGTTCAATGGCATAAATATATTCACAGTGTTGTGCAACCATCACTAATATCCATTTCCAGAACTTTTGCATCATCCCCAACTGAATCTCTACCCATTTTTTTTAAAGGTTTTATTTATTTATTTGACACAGAGACAGCCAGTGAGGGAGAGATCTAGTGAGAGAGAGACAAGCAGAGGGAGTGGGAGAGGAGGAAGCAGGCTCCCAGCAGAGGAGCCCGATGTGGGGCTCAATCCCAGAACGCCGGGATCACACCCAGAGCCGAAGGCAGATGCTTAACGACTGAGCCACCCAGCTGCTCCTGAAACTCTACCCATTAAACAATAACTCACATTTCTCTTCCCCTCAGCCTCTTGTAACCATGATCCTACTTTCTCTCCCTGTGAATTTGATTACTCTAGGTACTTCATGTAAATGGAATCATATAATATTTGTCCTTTTGTGACTGGCTTATTTCATTTAGCATAATGCTCTCCAGTTTCATCTATGTTGTAGCATGTGTTAGAATTTCATTCCTTTTAAAGGCTGCATAATATTCATATATATATATATATATATTTTTTTTTTTATTAAGTAATCTCTACACCCAACATGGGGCTCGAACTCACCACCCCAAGATCAAGAGTTGCACGCTCGACCAACTGAGCCAGCCAGGGACCCCTCCAGATTATATTTTTAAAAATAAGAGTGAACCATTTGGCTGATTTGGTTTTGCTCACCCTGACATCACATTTTCCCAGCCACACTCTCAAACGACTGGAAACAGAACTACAATTGTGTTGTGCAAAGGCAAATACAAATTAAGAAGAAGAGGTTTAATTCTCCCTTAGAAATAAGGGAAGAGAGAAACTAAGGTAGAACTCCCACCTCGACCCTGCCCTTTTCTTTCTTTTTCTTTCAAAATTTCTTTCTTTATCCCTTTCAAATAGATGAATAGCTTCATAATGGCTAAATAATCTCTTGCCAGTCTCCTATCAGGAACCTTTGCAGGACCTGGGAGCTATCTTTTGAAATAAACATCCAGGGAGTGCTCCAGTCCCCCAGTTGCCAGGGAGGCTAAAAGCCTAACTTCTGTGGGCTCCTTGCTCTGATTTGCAACACTATCTCATGTCCTAAAGATAAGAGAAGTTTGTTTCTCCTTTGGATAAGCCAACATAGGCAGTCTCCCCAATCACCATGATAAAGTCAGGACCCACTATTTGTGACAAAACGTCCTGTCAAGTCCTCTCGTTTGAGGACTGGTGGTTGTTTATCCCGAGAACGAGCATATAAGGGGTTGTATCTGCTTGGCTGCACATGCAGGAGATTCCTGTCCGTGTTTTTGCAGTCTGTTAGTTCATTGTAACGAGCATCACCTTCTGGTTTAACGCTTATCCCACAGTAAATCTTTTTTCTTCTTCTGCTCCCTTTGTGCGGAGGTTTTCTGGGTTGGGGGATTTTTTTTTTTTTTTTAAGTTGAATTTCCCCAACAGTTGAAAGAGGGCCCAGGAAGGCAGCAGACTCCACTTGCATGCAAGTCCTATGTCCCAACGCCTTTAAATTTTTCGAGAGGCTGTCAGGATCTTAACATTCATCTATTTGTCTGGGTGGGTGGGGTGGAGTCCAGAACAGCGAATGACAGTGGCAGGTTACTGGCCCCGTGGGCAGGGGCCACGGCATTTAATTAATTTAAACAAAAATCTGAAGCTTAATGCCCTTACGGCTGGCTGGTCAGTAGCAAACTTAGCAGCATGCTACTTTTTATAAAAAGAAAGAAGAATAAAGCTTTTCTGAAAAAAGATGACCTAGATAGCATTTCTCCCCAGATTATATCTTATCTCTTTCTCACAGACTTTTTCCAGCTTACACTCCTGGCCATCGTCCCCTCCCCAGCCCAGCAGCTCAGCTTCACCTAGGCCTCCGCCCTCCCTCTCCCTCCGCCTCCCCCTCCTCTCCTGGCGGCCCGCAGGTGAGGCCGCTGTCGGACTACAACTCCCAGCATGCCTTGGGGACAGGCGGGTCACGTGAGCGTCCGGAAACCCTGGCCGCCGAGCCGCGGGTGAGGTGGCGGCACGGGTGAGGGGGTGCGAGCACCGGAGCCGAGCGAGCTGGGCGGTGGACCGCAGCACGACGATTACGGCGGGTCTCGGGTGCGCTAGCCGCGGAGCGTGGGGTCCGACCGAGAAGGGGCTGGAGCCCGGCTTGGGGTGAGGTGTGGGGGCGCTGCCCGCGAGGGCGGTCCGGGGGGCTTCCAGGGACGGAGGGCGACGGCGCGGAGATGCGGCGGGTGACGGCCGGTGGGTGTGGCGCCGTGGGCTGGGCGGGCCGGCCGTTCCTCTCCGCTCGGGTCCCGCTCCGCGGTGCGGGTGTGCGGGGCCGGGCGGGGCCGGCGAGGACCGCAGCGGGAGGAGAGCGGGAGGAGAGCGGGAGGATCGCGGAGGGCCCTCGGGAGAGTCGGGTCCGGGCCGCGCCACGAGGGCTCTTGTCCAGGAGTAGGGCTGTCGTTCAGACCCCGTGAAGGGACGCTTTTCAGGTTGGGTGCGGAGGAAGGCTTTTGGAAAAGATGCACTGAGGCTAGGGAGGGAGGAGGGTCTTAATGGAATAACTGAGTTTTGTGTTCTGGCAACTACTGTGGCCTCAGTCAAGGAATGTGGTCAAATTACTTATTCGTCATTCCCTCAGTATTCTTATTTGCAGAATGCGGTCTGTTTATTCTCACTTTTGGCAGGGGATAATGGGAATGTGTCCACAGGGGTTTTGGTGTTTCCGGAAATGTAAGATTGTAGGTGATCTCATAGTAACTGATTACTGAGTGTTTATAGAGAAAAGAGTGTGTTTCTGGGGTGAGCGAAATCTGAATCTTAATTCCCACCTTTCTTCAGTGTCTTGGTGCTGAATTATTTCTTTGCCATTTGTTGGATGTTTACTGTGTGCCAGGCTCTATACTAGGAGCTCTTTAAAATGATCTCATTTAATTCTTAAATGAGGGAATTAAGGCTGAGAGACTTTAAGTGGAGGGTCTGTGGTTCCAACTCGAACTTTAATGCCATTTTGTCGGCCACACGTGGCTTCACTTAGCATCATTCTTCCATTAATCTTTTTTTTTTCATTATGTTCAGTTAGCCAACTTTTTTTTCTTTTTTTAAAGATTTTATTTATTTATTTGACAGAGAGCAAGAGAGCACGCCCAGGGGGAGGTGTAGAGGGATGGGGATAGTAGACTCCTTACTGAGCAGGGGCCAGATGCAGGGCTCCCATCCCAGGACCCTGGGATCACGACCTGAGGTGAAGGCAGATGCTTAACTAACTGAGCCACTCAAACACCCATACTTTTTTTTTTTTTTTTTAAGTACAATCTATCCCCCAGTGTGGGGCTCAAACCCAGACCCCAGGATCAAGGGTTGCATGCTCCACCTACTGAACCAGCCAGGTGCCCCAAGAGGGAAAGATTTGTGTCTTGAAAACTCCTTGTCTTTGGAGTATGTTTAAAATATGTAGGAAGAATGTAGTTTTAGGGGCGCATGGGTGGCACAGCGGTTAAGCGTCTGCCTTCGGCTCAGGGCGTGATCCCGGGGTTATGGGATCGAGCCCCACCAGGCTCCTCCGCTATGAGCCTGCTTCTTCCTCTCCCACTCCCCCTGCTTGTGTTCCCTCTCTCGCTGGCTGTCTCTATCTCTGTCGAATAAATAAATAAAATCTTTAAAAAAAAATGTAGTTTTAGGAACTCTGGAGTAAGACAAGAAAATTTTACAGGTAAGTGCTAAGTACTTTACATTTGTGGTAATGCAACAATTTCAGAAGAGAGAAAAATTACAGAAGATTGCAGTTTTGAGTGGAAGGGTTCAGGTAGTACAAGTAAATGGCATCAAATGAGATGTGGGATGAAAAGGATATTTGCATAAGTGTCAAGCATTGAGGTGCTAAATTACAACATACACAATACTGTCAAAATAAGTCAACTCAGCTATGCATTTAATACTCTTCCAGCTGCCTTTTTATATTTTAGTACACATAATCTTTTTACTTTGCAAATGTAAAAACTGAAGTGAAGTCATTGCCCATTTTAATATCCTACGCCTTGAGTAATAGTGGTTACACTATTACTAGTAAGGTGTGGGGTTTTTTTTCCATTCTGAATTTATACCTCTAAGCATATCAGGGCAAGTACCTAGCACAGTGCCTGGCACTTTGAAAGTATTCGGTGTTTGTTATGATCAAAGAACTCATTCATTCACAAAATCTTTATTGATGGTTCTAAATGCTCTGCTAGGTGCTCGAGATATAGCCATGGACTTAAGACATTTGAGACCACTGGCTTTTGGGGAGTTTACAGATGGAAAATCCACATGTAAACAGTTAAACCAGAATAATTCGATTGGGAGCAATGCTATGAAGGGAAGAAACAGACAGATGAGAGAGGTCACTGAATAACTGCCCCAAGCATTGTAGATAGGGCCATCAGGGCACACACCGAGGGAGATGACTTGAGGATGAGCCAAGAAAAGGAAAGAGCAAGCCATTTGTAAAGAACCAGGAAAAAAGCATTTCAGGCAGTGGAACAACAAATGCAAAGGCCCAAAGCAAGAAAGGGCTCAGGGACAAGAAAATAATTAGGTGTGGGGAGGGTGCCATGAGCGAGGAAGAGTGGTACTGGCAAGGGTGGGGTGGAAGGTGGGCAAAGAGGAGGAAGGAAATGGGCTAGCTTCTCACTGTTTTGAAGTATGGCTGGCTC
Organism: Ailuropoda melanoleuca; assembly: GCF_002007445.2. Taxonomy (NCBI): domain Eukaryota; kingdom Metazoa; phylum Chordata; class Mammalia; order Carnivora; family Ursidae; genus Ailuropoda; species Ailuropoda melanoleuca. Next base: position 199,031,312 of record NC_048218.1, on the reverse strand, counting down.
CATCCTAGCAAAGGATCGGGAACCTCCCAGATGTCTGGTAGGAGATTGGGATGTGGTAACTCTGTAGGTGCAGATAAGGACAGATCTCTAACCTCTGATAAATGAAGAAAAGAATGGGGTGCTGGGGTGGCTCAGTCGGTGAAGTGTCTGCCTTTGGCTGGGGTCTTGGTCCCAGGGTCCTGGGATCAAGCCCCGTGTGGGGATCCTTGCTCAGTGGGGAGTCTGCTTCTGCCTGTCCCACTCCCCCTACTTGTGCTCTCTCTCTCTCTCTGTGTCAAATAAGTAAATAAAATCTTTGAAAGAAAAAAAAGGTGCAGAATAGTGCGTGTGATAGGTTGTTTTGTGGATGTGTATGAGGGGCTCTACCTGGAGTGTATGCATGGGCATAGATTCTGCGAGGATGTAGGAAACACAGGGCGATGAGATCACAGAGGGTGACATCATTGTATATGCCCTTTGATGTCTTTTGCTTTTTCTGCCTTATGCATGTATAACCTATTGAAAATCAATAAAACAATTAAAAAAAAACCCCAGTCTCTCAAAAATCATTGCCTCAGGCAGTCTGCTCCTTCATCCCTAGCCTCCTTTTGCCAACCACAACTGTGAACTCCACTGCTCTCCCCGGTAACCTTCCTATTTTACTACCGACGCTGGGGTATTCAGGCTTTGAAGGCCATGCAAAGAGTTCCATATTCTTTTTTTTTTTTTTTTTTAAGATTTTATTTATTTATTTATTTGACAGATTGAGACAGCCAGCGAGAGACGGAACACAAGCAGGGGGAGTGGGATAGGAAGAAGCAGGCTCATAGCGGAGGAGCCTGATGTGGGGCTCGATCCCACAACGCCGGGATCACGCCCTGAGCCGAAGGCAGACGCCTAACCGCTGTGCCACCCAGGCGCCCCAAGAGTTCCGTATTCTTTTCTGAGTCTTGGGAAGCCATCATTCTGTTTTGAGCAGAGGAATGAGAGCTGATTTCTGTTTTAAGATCCATTTCTGGCTGATGTGTGGAGAATGAGTTGGGGGCAGGGTTGATGTAGAAATGGTGAAAGCCTGCAGAAGGCTGTTGGGGTTGGCTTGCTTGGCGATATGGGTGGTTAATCTTGGTAGTGGCAGTGGGGATGAAGAGAGGAGGATGGATTTGGGTTGTATTTTGGGAGGTAATGGGTTGGTGTGGAAGCTGAGAGAGAGAAAAGGAAAAGTGAAGGATAAGTCCTGGTTACCTTGGGCAGCTTGGGAGGAATGGTGGTGTCATTTATGAGGTGGGGAATATTGGGGGAGGAACAGGTCTGGAGGGAGGAAATGAAGAATTTTGCTTCAGATCCATGGAGGCATATCAGGTGGACAGTTGGCTGTACTCTTGGGAACCCTGGAAGGTCCCAGTTAGAGCCCTAGTTCTGGGGGGTCATTGGCAGAAAGCCATTGTACTAGGGGAAGGAGCAAGAAGGATGTTAGAAATTTAAAGAGCAAAGTGTGAAATTGTCATCTTAGAGGTTGAGGAAGCAAAATAAAAGTGTAGACATGCTGGGCAGTGTTGCATGTTCTTTGAGGTTTGTGGTTTTGAATCTAAAAAGCGAAATCGGCCTGCTTGTGTGATTTTTCTGTGGCAAAACTCAACTACTTGGGTGCAGGCAAGGAGGACAGAGGCAAGCAAAAAAAAAAAAAAAAAAAAAAAAAAAAAAAGGCCTCCAAGGGAGTTGGTTAGATTCTAAGTAAAGAGGAAAATGAGGACAAAAGGAGGGTAATGGAAAACAGAAAAATGGTGAGGTGACCGAATTGGGAGCCTTGCTGAGGTAAAATGACCGTTGAGTGGGAAGTGGGAGAGCAAGCCATTCTCTGGAGGGAAAGAACATAGGGTGTTTGCAGCCTAGTCTGGGGAGGTGATGTAGGTACTGGACCAGTTTGGACCACGGAGTGGGTTTTCAGTGTGGGGCAGAGGAAGAGATTGGTGGTGAAGAGGACAGGGGAGGAACAATTGAGCCACCTGGCTATTGCACTGGGACGGAAGGAAGGAAAGTGAGGCAAGAGGCTGTCTCAGTGAGAGCAGAGTGCTGGGAGGTCAGGAGGTGACAAGGCTTCAGGGCCGGCAGGAGAGTCCTCCCCCACCAGCCTGAGTTCAGAGAAGCTGGGGTCTTGTGAGGAGGAAGAGTGACCGTGAGAAGAAAGACGACTTCTTGAGAGACCTCAGAGGAGGCAGGGTCATCTGGGGGCAGGCAGGAGTCTGAGGCAAAGAACTCTCAGAGGAGGGTGACCATGTGAAGAAGTTCATTCACCGCATATCTAGATTTCTTTCCAGAGAGCAAGATAAGAAGATTGGGGTGGGGTGAAGTTTGGGTCAGGTGACATGGGCCAGATGCTTTACGAGTGCCATTTCCTTTCCTGCCAGCCTCCCCCCACCCCCACCCCCCTCATACATTGATCACGTAATATGGAGTGTTCCATTCTGAAAAATACCTTGTGTGGGTGATCTTCTAGGACTCAAGAAAGCTTCATTATGAATCGGATGAGTTAATGATTATCAGCTTGTTTTGAAAAGTAGAACATGGCTCAATGGTTCTGGATCCTTTTTGACGGCAAGGATCTTATTTTGAATAAGTTTTGTTTTTAAAAGCTAATTCTTGTTCTCGTTAGATAGTTGTATATTCAGTATCCATTCATTGAGAAAATACTAAATGGTAAGCTACTATGAATTTAGAAATACTTTAATGAATTTTGGTTTTATTAATTATAACAGCATTTATGTACACTTGAAAAATGTTAGATATTTGTTCTGTCTGTATTTAGAACAGGAAAGAAAATGGTCTTCAGAAAGTAGGATGTGCTTGACGGATTCAGACTTGGCAGAAACTCTCGGCACTTCCCCAGAGTCGCAGAGCTCACAGATGATGAGAAATTACTTCTGTAATGTAGGGAATATAAGTGCAAGGTATTATTATTATTATTAATTACTGTAATTACTTAGGACCAGATGCTATAATAGTATTCATTTTAAGTGGCATTCTGCCAACAGCAGGTGAATATTTAAAACTGTTTTCCCGGTGTACTTATTAAGCCCTTTCTGTCCTGTCACGGTAGCTAAGGAAAAAGTGGTTTATTTAGAAATGAAATCCAGATGGTCTCAAACAGCTTGGTAGTCATGTAAAGTTATTAATGTAACTGTACAACTTTGAAATACACAACCATTATTGCCAAAGCAATGTAATCCCAATCTGGTAGAGTGTACCTTTTTGGAATTATTATTTTACCTGATAATTTACTGAACTTCATAAATCATATCCTTTCCTGAAGTACTCAGTACACTGTTTTGAGGTGTGAATGTGTTCAATTCATAGAGCTACAATTTACATAAAGTTTTGAGTTGTTCCACTGGGGTTTCATGTTTAATTTAGGGGATGGAGGTAAATTTAGCAGTGACACTAATAGCCCTCGGGTTTGTAACTTTCTGGAATTACAGACAGAAAGTTTATTTGTTACATCTTGTAAGTGAAATTTTAATATCCTGCTTGGCTCATTATTTTGTGAACATTTTTCAGGCAAAAGATTAAATGAAATTACCCACATTCTACTGATGTGGCATTAATAATCCTGGGCAGGTCAGTGGCTAAAATAATAATAATAATTATTTTTAAAGATTTTATTTATTATTAGAGATAGTGAGAGAGGGAACACAAGCAAGGGGAGTGTGAGAGGGAGAATCAGGCTTCTCGCGGAGCAGGGAGTCTGATGAGGGGCTCGATCCCAGGACCCTGGGATCATGACCTGAGCCGAAGGCAGACGCTTAACGGCTGAGCCACCCAGGTGCCCCTAAAATAATTATCTTAATACCTTACATACATTGTTTATTTTAGTCTTATAACTCTCAGAAGAGATAGGCCATTTTATAGATGACCATCTGTGATTCATAAAGATTGGCTTGTCCTGGGACGCCTGGGTGGCTCAGTTGGTTGAGCGTCTGCCTTTCGCTCAGGTCATGATTCCGGGGTCTGGGGATCAAGCCCCACATCTGGGGATCGAACCCCTGCTCAGTGGGGAGCCTCCCTCTCCCTCTGCCTGCTGCTCCCCCTGCTTGTGCTCTGTCAAATAAAAATAAATAAAATCTTTAAAAAAAAATATTGGCTTGTCCAAGGGCTTATAGCCAGTAAGTGAAGCAACTGTAATGTTTATATAATTTTAACCACTTCAACTTTGTACCTTTTATCCAAAAGTTTCAGGAATGGCTTTTTGGCTGGGTCTGTCGGCATGTAAGGTTTGGCTACATCTACTAAGCTGTGGCTAGTGAAAACATGAGTATAATAGAAGTTACAAGGAGCACAGCCTTGAAAGCAAAGCCCTGTGATTTGCCAATTTCAGTATTGGGAGTTCTTGAGTTTGTCTCCCACCTTGGCTGTTGTAATACATGTAGCATACAGGTCATTTTGTTAATTTAATTTTTTTCTAATATGCAGGTAAATTATAGGGCTTTTCCAATGCTGTGTATGTTTTCCCTTCTGATTGTAAAAGTAATATACGCCTTTATTGTAGAATTTTTAGGAAAGGTTATAGAGAATTAAAATTACCCATAATGCTGATACCCAGAGAGAAGTAGTATATTCCCTATTTATTTGTAAACATTATGTAAACATAGAGTTGAGTTGATTATATTTATAAGTCATATCTTACTTTTTTTTTTGGTAAGCTTCGCCCTATGTGGGTCTTGAACTCATGACCCGGAGATCAAGAGTCCATGCTCTACTGACTGAGCCAGGCAAGCACCCCATTTTTTACTGTTTTTATGTGACATTTTTTCATGTCATTAAAAAGCCTTGATTCATCATGTCAAATGATTATAAAATATTCAGCCATATGGCTATACCATAGTTTATTTAATCATTCCCCTTTTAATTGCATATTTAGGTTGTTTCTGCAGACTAATAACTGGAGGCATTAAGTTTAGATGCTTACTTTGTCAGAGCACGGTGCAGCTTTCAGAGGGGACCAGGGAGCCGTGAGAGGAAGTAGTGGAGACAGATGGGATGGGAGTGGCACTGCCTCTTTCCCGGCTTCCTTATGACTGACACAAAGTTTATTACTTTAATATAAAAAAGGTCCTTTGACATGTTGTGAAAACTACTTTTGTTTATAGACCTGAATGTATCTTGTATTTCTTTAGGTGTAGATCCCTGGAAATTGAATTTTTGTGTCAAAGGCTCTTGATGAACATGCTCGATTATCTTCCTGTAATATTACGTTTCACCTCCCTCAGCAGCATATGAGAGAGAGTTCAGGAGTCACTAGACCTTGAACTGCATTGCGCACAATCTTTTTTATTTTTTATTTTATTTTATTTTATTTTTTTAAAGACTTTTGTTAAGCCAATCTCTCTCTTTTTTTTTTTTTTTTAAAGATTTTATTTATTTATTCGACAGAGATAGAGACAGCCAGAGAGAGAGGGAACACAAGCAGGGGGAGTGGGAGAGGAAGAAGCAGGCTCATCGCAGGAGAAGCCTGATGTGGGGCTCGATCCCACAACGCCGGGATCACGCCCTGAGCCGAAGGCAGACGCTTTAACTGCTGTGCCACCCAGGTGCCCCTGTGCACAATCTTTTTTAACTATGAAAACGTTTTCTTGCCTTACTTGGCATTTCTTGGGTTATTGGTAAGATTGGAGCTTTTATTTGATTAAGTTTAATAGCCATTTCATTTCTTCTGAATTGCCTAGTCATTTCCTTTCCTCGTTTTTCTGTCAGAATTAGTGATTTTCTCTCTCTCTTTTTTTAAGATTTTATTTTTAAGGTGCCGGGGTGGCTCAGTCAGTTAAGCGTCTGCCTTCGGCTCAGGTCATGATCCCAAGGTGCTGGGATTGAGCCCCATGTCAGTCTCTCTGCCCAGCAGGGAGTCTGCTTATCCCTCTCCTTCTGCCCCTCCACCTCACTCATGCTCTCTCTCTCGCTCACTCTTTCTGTCTCAAATAAATAAATAAATTTTTAAAAAAAGATTTTATTTTGTCTCTACACCCAATGTCGGGCTCGAACTCACAACCCTGAGGTCAAGAGTTGTACGTTCTGACTGAGCCAGCTGGGCGCTCCTGAATTAGTGATTTTCTTATCAGTTTGTGTGAGAGTTCCATTAGGATGTAATCTTTTGTGAAGGATTTTTCTTTTTTAGGACTTGTTATAAACATAATTAACGATCTAGTTTTCTGGTGTCAAGTTAGCCCATGTGATTTTTTTCAAGGCCTGATAATATACTGACTGGTTAGAAGACTAAATAGTTCAGTTCTTGGATAGACTGCCTATTTTAAGTAATGTTGATAATGCATTTTGTCTTTCCAGAAAGAAGAAATGATGTAAGTAATTCACTATCCAAACTTTAAGATCAGAGGTGAGAAGGAAGGTCAGGAAGACTATGGCCTGGCCAAATATTTTTCAGAGAGGAACTCTGTTCTCCCGGTTCAGCCATCATCATGTTGTTGTGTTCCTGCTCACCTTCTTCAGGTACGTTTGTTGCCCAAGCTGTGTGCTCTTGTGTTTTTTGGTTTTGTTTGGTTGAGGGAGCTAGTTACTGGCACGGCAAGTATTCAGTGCGGTGATTGGCATGGGCTTAAGAAATGGGCTAGTTATTGTTTCTGTTGTGCTTTCTGGTACCTCTGAGTAGTTTTCAAGGACCATTTTGCCCATTTATGGCAATGTCCAGAGGCATTTTTGGGTGTCACACCGGGGGAAGGGGTGCCACTTGCAATGGGTAGAGACCAGGGATGCTGCTGTAGATACATGGGCTAGCCTCCCACAAGAGAGAATTTGGGGGGCCCAAAATGTCAGTAGTGCCTCGGTTGAGAAACCCTGGTTTAATATAGTTTGTTAGCTGTTGAAGCCAGGAGCTTCAGGACAAAGGGTGCGCATATTCAGGGACTGCCTGTGCATCCTTGAGCAGTGAAGGTGGTATGAGACACTTGTGAGGAGCTCTAGTAACTCCTGCAAGATCCCGAGTGTTAGCATGACTGAGAGATCGTCCATGTTTATGATTCTGTGGCCCTCCATGGCTCTCTTTGGTGGTCCGTAGATGCCATAAGCCAGGCTCTTTGGTTTTACGAGCCATGTTACTTATAACCCTGTGACTCAGCTATTTTGATTATATCTTCTAGGTAGATTTTGTTTGTTATTAATCTTTATTGAAGGCACCACAAATTATGTGATTTATTTGTTTGTTTTAAGGCAGAAACTAGGAAATGGTTCGCTATGTAAGAGTTGATAGGTAATTTTGGATGCTTGCTTTAGGGTTACCCATTTGGGAGGGGTGACAGGAGCATCAGTAGGCGGAAAAGACAGGACTTCAGAGAAAGCTGCTTAATGGCTAATGCATCAAGGGGCCAACGGTTGTTAAAGACTTAAAATTCTTTACGGAACTGCACCATGATTTATCTTCTAGGTGGAGGGATAAGTTGTGAGTGAACACAGGGGCTCATATTGAAGAAAATTAGTTTTTTCTTTTGCTTGGCAGAGACTGTTCAATTGATAGTTTTTATAAGGCAGTACTTTTCCTTTTTTTTTTTTTTTCAAGAGAAGAATTCTAAAATTGAATGAAACAAATGGGCCTATATCCGGGATTTTATCAAATTCCGTTTTCTTTGCTATTCATTCAGCCGTATTTCTTTTCTCTTTTGCAGTTATTCGTTGCTCCATGCATCAAGAAAAACTTTCAGCAATGTCAAAGTCAGTATCTCTAAGCAGTGGACCCCAAGTGCTTTTAACAAGTCTATTAGACTGCCTGTAGAGGTAAGCAGAGCAAATGCTAGGGCGGGTTCAGGAAGGGAGCTGTGCCCACCCTCTGAATTCCTCTCAAGTTCTTCAACTTTGTTTCATTCATCTGCCTAGGACTCTGAAATGGCTGTTTCCTATGGCATAAAACCCAAACTATTCTGCTCAATTTCTTAGCTTGCCCTGACTCAGGTCTGTCCAACCCTTCCATCCAGCTTCCTTCTCACTGTTTTGAGGTGACGCATATCTGGCGAAGTTGGGTTTCACAAGTACCTCAACTCATTTCTGCCTCTGAGATTTTGCTCATATTCTTTTGTATGCTCCTTTGCTTTCTTCCCACCCATCTGAATCTTGCTTTTTCCTTTGTGGCAAGATAAAATGCCATTTTTTTTTTTTTTAAGTCACCTCTACACCCAGCATGGGGCTCAAACTCATGACCCTGAGACCAAGAGGCATATGCTGTACTGACTGAGCCAGCCAGGCACCCCTAAAATGCTAGTTTTTCTATCAAGTCCCCCCCCCGCCTTTCACTTATTTTTTTCCCCTTCTGAAAGGTGTATACAGTGTGTTACATAATTTAATGTCTCAGTGTTTACACACTTTCTAATTGTTTCATTTGCTTGTGTCTTGCTTAAGAGTCTAGAAGTCAAGGAGTATGTATCCACTTCCTTGAATTCATTATGGATCAGGTGAATCCTTTGATGACAGTTTGGAATGGAGATGCTATTCTTTACAATATCCTACATCAATACGCAAGTCCATTCCACTCATTCTTTACCGCATTCCTTGAGTTCTACCTATGTGGAGTTATGTACATACATATTAATATTTTTGGCATGTGTTCTTCTTTTTTTTTAAGGTTTTATTCATTTGAGAGACAGAGAGACAGAGAGGATAAGCTGGGGGAGGGGTGGGACAGAGCGAGAGGGGAAGCAGACTCCCTACTGAGTGGGGAGCCCAACACGGGGCTTGATCCCAGGACCCCTGAGATCATGACCTGAGCCAAAGTCAGATGCTTAACTGACTGAGCCACCTAGGCGCCCCAGCATGTCTTATTTCTTAAAATATTTTCCCCTTATTTGGATCAATTAAATTAAAAGTTGACAGATCTGAAGGTTATAGAACTATCCCCTCAAAATGTGATTAAACTACTTAGTCGATTGTTTATTGAGGGTCTGTCTTGCGTAAACACTGTTCTAGGCAGTGAGCATACCCCCCCCCAACACAAAAAAGCCTAGAGAGGGGATTAAAAGAAAAAAAAAAAAGCCTGTCCTCACAGAACTAATGTTTTGTTGAAGATGCTCTTGTACGATTTTTCTTCCCCACCCCCCTTTATTTAAAGTTTATTTTTGGGCGCCTGGGTGGGTCAGTCAGTTAAGCGTCTGCCCATGGCCCAGGTCATGATTCCGGGGTCCTGGGATGGAGCCCTGCATTGGGCTCCCTGTTCAACAGGGAGTCTGCTTCTCGCTTTGCCCCTCTCCCTGCTCATGCTCTCTCTCGCACTCTCTTTCTTTCTCCCTCGCAAAAATAAATAAATAAATAATCTTAAAAAAAAAAGTTTATTTATTTATTTTTTTAGTAATCTCTATACCCCCGTGGGGCTCAAACTTACGACCCCATCGAGAGTTCCATGCTCTTCTGACTGAGCCAGCCAGGCGGCCCTCTTGTACAATTTTTCTTGAATTTAAGTTATCAGGAACTTTTAAAAGGAAAGATATTAAGAATAGAGGACTAGATTTCACACTGAGTCTTGACTAGTGTTGTGTGCACAGTGAGTATGTCTAAATGATCAGGTGACTTGTCACAAACCTTCAAGACGGAATGGCCTTAGAGTGGTCGTGTGCTCTAACCTCTCAGCCAGAATGGAATCTTTCTTTGTCATTATTGAAAGATGACCACTCACCTTCTGCTTTAATACTTTGAGGACGTTCTTTCTTGTATTGAGGGAAAAGTATTCTGCTGTTTAGTTTCGCTCTTGGGTTTTTTTCTGAGGCACGCGTAGTGGTTGATCCCTGCTGCATGACAGCCTGCTGAATAGTCAAAGAAAACCTGTCTCCCTAAGTTTCTCTCGTTGAGGCCAGACATCGCTGGCCCCTTCATCTGTAGTGTGGTACACTCTGCTCTAACTGTGGTACTGCACGGGTCTGACTAGTATACAGAATGATCGGGTTTCATTTAGGCACCGAGTTTCTGGTTATACTGCCTAAGGCTGCCTTTGCTTTTTAGATGACTGAGTTGGGGGTTCCCAGGACCACCCCCAGGTTTGATGATTCACTAAGAGGACTCACAGGACTCAGCTTATAGTCCTACTCACAGTTATGGTTTATTCCAGTGAAAGGATACAGAGCAAAATCAGCAAAGGGGAAAAAAGGCACACAGGCTGAGGTCTGGAGGAAGCCAGGTGCAAGTTTCCAAGAGCGCATGTCTGGTGGAGTTACATAGGATGGATGTAATTCTTCCAGCAACAAGTTGTGACAACAGTGGCGGAATCTTGTCTACCAGGGAAGGTTATTAGAGACTCAGCACCCAGGGTTTTTATTGGGACTGGTCGTATAGGCACCCTGTGCCTGGCACATACAAAAATTCCAGACTCTCAGAAGGAAAGCAGGTTCAGCATAAACCACATTGTTTGTATAAGCAGTTTAGGTGTAGTGAACCACTCTTAGCAGGGAAGGATGGGAACCCTCCTGAAATCCCTGTTACCAGAGGCCAGCCAGGGGCTCGCCTCACAAGTAGGCCCTTTTGAGGAGAACAGTCTGGGGCCTGCTGTGTTAACTCTTTCCTGCCAGTAACTATGTCACATTATTAGCTCTTATGGGACTTGCATTAACTTTTCTGTTTGGGTGTTCATTTATTTACTTACTCTAGTTGCTGCTACAATAGGTTTCACCATTCTGGTTTTTCAGAGCTATGGATTAAATAGTTTGGATGGATTGGTTATATAGAAGTCAAGTTCAGACTGATCCTGAAGATCTTTGTACTTCTGTCTCTGCTGTGCTGTGGACAGCTGTGCTGACCTTCCGTTCCTTTCTTTAGACCTTAAGGTCTGGGTTTTTTCCTTCCTGAAGCCCACTGCTGGGAGTGGAGCTGCTAGGGCCATCTGTTCCTTTCACTCTTCCTGTGCTTCTGGGTCTGTAACTGTCAACCCTGGCCTCCCTTTGGGACTTGCTTTCTTGTCCAAAGTGGGAAGTGTTTCTAGAACTGGAAGTTTATGTGGAATTATTCTGAAAAATATTTTGCTTATATATTGTTAAACATTACTTATGTGTCCTGAACAGCATTATCAAAAATTACTTAAGATAGCTTTCATTTTTATGCATAGCTATCTTAGGTGCTTTACAAAAAGAATTAAGCACATACAGTCCCTTTACCTTGAGAATTTATAATGGATCCCGCTGATTTGGACAAACTTTGAAAACAGCCAGTGAACATAACATAAAATCTAAGTTTAGAGGTAATAAGGAAGTAATGGTTAAATTTGACATGTCAGATAACTTGACTGAAAATTGTAAACAGAATTTTATTCACTAAATTAAAGGCCTTACCTCTCCCGACAGTACAGTCTTTCCATGAGCATAGTGTAGGGGGCCTCCACTGTGCAGGAGAGGGAAGCGGGATTCAGGGTGTCCTCAGCATTCCATCTCAAGCTCATCCACAGCCACTCTTCCCCTGAAGAACCTAACGTCAGCGGAAACCACTCACTGTAGGCAGAGAACAAACCCTGAACGCAGGTCAGCATTAGCTCATTCTCCGCTCACCACTGCAGGAAGCTCTTGTCAGTGGGTCCTACCCCATGCCTCACCCGCACTCGGTGATGAACATTCTCACTTAGGAAACCCATACTGTCATTGTTGATGTAAGCACGCAATTTTGTGTTTCCAGGAAGTGCCTCAACACGCAGCTGTTCTCGTAGGCTCGTGCAACCCCTCCCCTCCAGACACAGGAAAACCCCACATTCATACAGGCCAGTGGGTTCATGTGATAATTGTACACACTTGCAGGGCACCTCAAACCACTGAAGCATGTGGGGTTTCAGCATGGTAAAGTCATTTTGTCGGTGACTTTCACAAAACATTGGATGATTCACTGTGTTTATTTGGACCATTTCTCACTTAGTATATTCTTCTTGATCTGACTTCTATGATTGGGTTAAACTTTCTTTTCTAGGCTTTTTCTGTTATCCTATTTTCTGTATCTTTGTGTTAATCCTACTTTGTTTTTTTAGTTTTTGGCTTGGCTTTGTTTTCTACTTGTCAAGTAAGCCATCAAAAGTATATGTCAGCTGAATTCTGGCAGTGAAGCAGAAGAAACCTGTTTAAAATCTGTCAGTTCTTGTGAAAACCACACCTGCCGGGAGTTTTGGTGACCTCTTGAGAGAATAAAGAAAAACTCCAGAAACCAAGCAGCTGCTTGAGGCCGCTGTCACATTGGTGTGTGCCCAACAGGGCTTAATCCTGGGTCCTGATGAACATCAGGGTCAGAGATTGTGGTCCGAGGGAAAATGTGGCAAAATAACTCTAATTGGAGAACTTTAGGGCCCCACTTAGCGCACTGAGACATTGATGGATCTTAGCTTTGGAAGCTCTTCTCTATCATGACAGCAGTATGTGAGGCGGTGTTAAAGGAGCAAGACTGGTGCCACAAGCCACACAGAAGTGAGTCCCAGTCCTTTAGAATCACACTTTATATATTCTTTTATAATTTTGCTTTCTTCTCAAATTTTTTTTTATTGCTGATTGTGATTTTTCTTCTGAATATTCTAAAGTCAGAATTTCTTTTCTGTAACAGCCCATCTCAGAAATCATTTATTCCCATAGTTCTCTAAATTTTTGCTCTGAGGATCATCCCAAAGAGCTTTTGGTTATGTGGGTTCATATTTTTAGATACTTACTGTTTTAGAAATTAAAACTGAGAAATTGAAAAAAAAATACATCAGTTTTCAACAATCAAAAGGGCAGGTGTGTCTGTGTGGCTCAGTTGGTTAAGCATCTGACTCTTGATTTCAGCTCAGGTCGTGATCTCAGGGTTGTGGGGTCAAGCCCCGGGTCGAGTTCCACACTGAGCACAGAGTCTGCTTGAGATTCTCTCTCTCCATCTCCCTCTGCCTCTCCCCCCACCTCTAAAATAAGTAATAAATAAAATCTCAAAAAGTTCTTTTTTTAGTTATTTTTAAGTGAATTAAATAAATTCATAATGTGTTAACATAAATAACATTTTATGAAAAACGATTTTTTTGGAACAGAATCACTTCATGAGGAGAGTGGCATTGGTTTACATTTTTGCAACCCTCATGTCTGGCTTAATAGAAGATAGTAGATTTTCATGTCTGCTTCTGAATTCAGTCTCTTGCAACATGATCCTTTGAACCATACAAAGAGAATTTGACCTTTGACAGATACATAGTGGGAAAGGGAGAAGTATTTTAATAGCCTTTTCAGTTAATTGTGGGCATTCATCTTTGATACTACGCCAGAATTTGACAAGTGGCAGTTTCTTAAAGGTTAGTTGCCATGTGGAATCTGAAACTGTATCAATTAACTTTTTATACCCTTACATTAAGATCCATTTGTCTGTCTTGTCTTTGAATGGATTCTGAAATGACAGGCTTATTTCGTTCTTTTTTGAGGAAATATCTGCCAAATACCCAAATCTGAATAACTATAGCTTGTCTGTCAGTCATTCTTTCAAGTGAAAAACAGCCCCCTCGCTTGCCCCTCACACAGCTGCGCAACTGCTTTCCTGCGGGACAGCCGTGGTGCTTCTGTTTGCTGAGTGCGGGTGCGCTCTGTCCACTCCAGCACACAGAGTATCAAAGATAAGTGTACTCGAGCCAGATTTAATACAATTAATACTTCTTACTGCTCAACAGTTTTTTTTTAAAAAGATTTTTATTTGAGAGAGAGAGAGCTTGTGTGTGGGGGGGTGGAATAGAGGGAGAGGGACAAGTAGACTCTCCACTGAGCATGGAGCCCACGGGCTCGATCTCACGACCCTGAGATCCTGACCTGAGCTGACATCAGGAGTCCAGGGCTCAACCGACAGAACCACTCAGGCACTCTACTACTCCACAAATATTTATTGAGCATCTAACATGTACCGAGGATGTTCTTAAGTGAAATTGGCTTTTTTTTTTTTAAACTGTGACTGTGGCAATAAATACAGCGATTATTTTTTTTTAAATATAGGATTAGGTTTAGTGTAACTGCCTTGACTCCTGCTGAGCCACACGAGCTTACATGACCCCCCCCACCTGCGTTTGCATCATCAATGGAAAAGTTAAAGGGCAAAAGCAGATAACATTTTAGTATTGTGCAAATAGCTTTGACCTTGCAGACCTTTTGGCATGTGCGTTGCCTTGCCTACAGAGTGCCGACTTCCTCTGTTCAACCTCCCCAGGATTCTGTGAGGCTGTAGATGCCGGTGCTCTGAGAAATGGGAAGACCTGATAGGCACCGGTGGGGACTGATGTGGTTCTTGTTGTGTCGCTACAGATCTGGAACAGCAACCATTTGTTTCCCAGTGCAGAGGAGGCCACTCTTTTCCTCGGGACCCTGGATACTATTTTCCTCTTCTCTTACGCTGTGGTAAGTTTTAGAATTTGAGGGTTTTAGGTTGAGGAAAGATGGAAATGGAAATGACTCCCAACCTTATAAAGTGTGTAAGGGATTCTAGAATTTGCTGACTAAGGAGAGTTCAGTATTGCTAAAGTTGATGTTCTGTGTCCCTCCCATCCATCCATCCATCCATCCATCCATCCATCCACCTATCCATCCATTCATTTATTCATCCATTTGACAAATATTTACTGAGCACCTAGCATGTGCCAGGTCTGTGGGAGTTCATCAGTGAGCAACACAGGAACAATCCCTAGCTTTATAAAACTTATATTCTTGCAATGGGATCTAAGGAAGACAAATAGTAATATATAAGCAAATAGAGAGTATGGTTGAAGGGGGTAGGTGCTGTGGAGAAAAAAGCAGGAAAAGGGGAATAAATAGCCCTGTCTGGGAGTCATAATTTAAGTAGGATGGCTGGGGAAAGCCTCGGGTGGGAGGGGATATTTGAGCAAAGACCTGAAGTGGGTAAGTGAGGTCAGGGTGACTGGAACAGAGTGACAGGAAGTGAGGCCAGGGAAGGAATGGGGCTCAGACCTTTAGGGCTTCGGTTCCTTTGTTTGGGGCTTTGGCTTTAACCTTGAGTGAGATGGGAGCCCTGGAAGGTTTTTCACAGAGGAGTACCAGGATCTGCCCTGTGTTTGGACAGGCGCACTTGCTGCCCTGGGAGACTAGACCAAAGGGCAGAGACAGAAACAAGGAGACAGGTTAGGCTATTCCAGTTTTGAGGTGAAGGATGATGGTGGCTTAGATCCAGGGTGGGAGTAACAGAGGTGAGAAGAGTAGGTTTTAATTGTGTTTTGAAGGTAGAACCAAGAAATTTTTTTCCTGTTGAATGTGGAATATAAGAGAAAAGGAGGTGTTGAGAACGACTCTAGGGAGGAAGTATCATTGACAGAGAGGAAGATGATGGGGACGGTAGGCTTTGGGGGAAATGTCTTTTGGACATGTTATCTGTGAGATACCTATTACTGCCCCAAGGATGAAGAGTAGACACTTGATTATGCGAGTCTGGAGTTCAAGATAGAGGTTCAGGCTGGCGGTACAAATTTGAGAGTCCTTGGCATCTAGATAATTTTCAATTACGAGACTGGATGAAATCATCAAGGGAGCGGGTGAGGATAGAGAAGAGGAGTAGGGCTTTCCTTACTTAGAGGCAGGGGACATGAACAGTGGACGAGCAGGGCCGAGGTAGAGCAGTGAAGGAGGAGAACCGTGGGATGGTGGTGTCCTGGGAGCCATACCAGCATGGCAGGGGCTAATTCTCTGTCTGGGGTAGTCATCTTGGATGGGGCAGCTGGGATCTCTGTGTGGTTGTGGGGAGCAGGTTTGGTGGTTGCTGAATTAAGGCTGTGGGAAGAGGTGGTAGCCCCTGGACCCACAAACCCTGAGTGGTCCTCCCTTTCCTCCCAGTGTCTGATTTCCTCTCTTGAAAATGTGTACAGTTACAAAAAAACCTTTTTTTTTTTTTAAAGACTTATTTATCTGAGAGAGAGTGTGAGAGAGTACATGCACACATGCAAGCAGGGCCAGGGGCAGAAGGAGGGAGAGAATCCCAAGCAGACTCCCTGCCGAGCTACACGGGGCTCAGTCCCACAACCGCAAAACTACAACCTGAGCCGAAATCAAGAGTCAGACACTTAACGGACTGAGCCACACAGGCGCCCTATAAAAAAGCCTTTTCATTATGAATGTCCAGGTGATGTGAAATCCCCAGTGAAAGTCCCCGAGTATTCTCTGAATGTTTACTTGGGCAGTTATTGAAATATCTTCTTCAAAGAGGAAACTTGTAGAAACAATTGGAGCAGACCTTAGATCACATAGCCATGCCCCTCACCCTGGGCGTTTTCTGTATGAAATGCCAGTATATGGCCACCTGGCTTTGGCTGGTGCACTTCCGGGGGTGCCTCTCTTTGAGCCTTTTGTGAGTATTTTAAGAAGCAGTGTAGTCTAGTGCAAAGACTGGCTCTACCGCCGTCAACTAGCTGTGTGAAACTCGGTTTTGAAATGGAATTTAACCTTTTTTTGATCGTTAGTTTCCTCTTTTGTAGAGTTGTGATAATACCTATCCCTAGAATTAAATAGGTTTGGAAGATAAAAGGTGCCATGAAACGTCAGTGATCATATTTCTTTATACTGAGCTGCATGTTCTTCTGTAGCTTCCAGGCATCATACAGGCTTTTGGAACAACATGGAATGAATTGATTCCCTAATCTGAAACACTGAGAGATTTTTTCACTGCTCTTTTATGTATATATTTCTGTATATAGCGTAAGGCTTGTGAGTGACAGCTATAGAACACAGGATCGAAAGCTTACAGGTGCCTCTTTTGAGGTAGTGACAGGTCTACCATAATGAGACACGTATCTAAATTTTCTCTAATGTAGATATCAATTGATCAGAAACACTTGTATTTGGATTTAGGTTTCCAGTCAGGGCGTTTATTCATTTTACGTATTTATGGAAGAAACCTAGTGTATTGTCCTGGGCTCTTTTGTCTGCCTTTGCTTCCATGACCTAGGTTTTTATTTCCTGCCCCTCCGTGGGAGGAGAGCAGAAGGCAGAACATTTGTACTTATCTTCAACTAATTACTGTCTTTGCGTCCCTACTCTCCCTGCCTCATGAGGTCATGAAACCCAAGGGTCAGATTAAACAGGCAGTGCCTGTGCCCCAGAAACTTCTGTTGTGCAGGACATGTTGTAACACATCTTGATTCAGAATGCAGATGGCTAAGAGCAGCCCCTTTGGGAATGCAGATGACTGATCTGTAAGAGTTGATCTGTTCTAGAAAATGAAGTATATTTATGTGCTTGTTTTATTAGTATTCCTGGTTTTATTTCATTTTGTTTTTATTTTTGTTTTTCCAGCCTCCTTTTAGGCAGTGAGGGGGATCTATCTGCTTTTGGTAGAAGCAAAGTTACAGTGGATTCTGGTATTTTGGTGCATGAGTCTGTTTACAGTATCATGTGCAGAAGCGCCCTGTCGTTTCATGAAACATTTGTGAAACTGATGGAGACAGCTAGTCTGGGCGTAAGAATGAAGTTCAATTTTGAGTCATGTTAGTGTTTTATTTCCCTACTTGCTTTGCAACATGTCTTCCTTTTCTCAGGCTCTATTGTTATTCAGAGCTATAAAATAAAATGCTTTATTTTTAGGGCCTTTTCATCAGTGGAATTGTTGGTGATCGGCTTAATTTACGATGGGTTCTGTCTTTTGGCATGTGCTCTTCTGCGCTAGTGGTAAGTTGAAAAGGTATCATCATCATCAGTATCATCATCTTGGTCTGGTATTTTAGAATCCAAGTACCCTCCCCCCCATTTCTATATGTAGAATAGAAAAGTAAAATTAATCTTCAGTTTTTTAATGCTGTGTGTGTCTTTTCAGTTGGGGGAGTCTTTTTATTTATTTATTTATTTATTTATTTAATTTCAGACTGCTTCTTTGAAGATTTTTTTTTTTAAGATTTTATTTATTTATTTGACAGAGAGAGGCAGCGAGAGAGGGAACACAAGCAGGGGGAGTGGGTGAAGGAGAAGCAGGCTTCCTGCTGAGCAGGGAGCCTGATATGTGGGCTCGATCCCAGAATGCTGGGATCATGACCTGAGCCGAAGGCAGACGCTTAACGACTGAGCCACCCAGGCGCCCCATCAGTTAGGGGAATCTTTTTAAAGTGAGATTTGGATCATGCCCCTTCCATGACTCAGTCAGCACCGGAGCCATGCATAATAGTATACGTGCTGTGAAGCGAGCCCAAGAGCCAAGCATAAATAACGCGGCATTCAGTGCTCTCGAGAACCGGGTCATGTCCCGCCTTGATTGTTGTGTCTGTCACTACACTTCACCACTTGGCTCTGGCCAGACTATTTTCCATGGTCCTAACATATCCTGTGCCTTTCTGCCTCACTATGTTTGCTCTTGCTCTTCCTGCCTTGAATGGCTCTCTCTTCAGCTCTCCATAGTCTCACTCAATGTCGCCAGCAAGTTATTGGCCAAATGGCACTTCCTTCACAATGTCTTCCTTTACTGACCTCATTCATTCTTGAAAGTAATCGGTTCCTCTTCTGTGCCTCCCCCGCCTATATTTCTTTGAAGGCACTGATGTTGTCAACGACTTAGTCCACTGATTTCTGTATTACTCTTGCTTTCCCTAGGAGTCTGTGGCATGGTGGTTGAGGTCACAGATTTCCTAAGACCTGGACTCCCTGGGTGTCTGTCCCTCGTCTGCCATTTCCTAGGTGTGATTGCTGTGTGCTTCAGCCTCCTTGTTGGAATACCTCCCACCTGGGTTGGTAGGGACGGTTATAGGGGTTTCTGTGTGTGAGGCACGCAGAACAGCGCCTGGCTGACGAAGTGCTAGAGAGGCCAAGATCCACATTTGATGCATCTTTTTTTGTTTCCTAGCTCCTAGTGAGGAATTTTTGTTGAATGAAAGCATGGAGTTCAGTTAGACCCAATTTTATTACTGCTTTCCAGTATCTGCCGTTTGAGAGTTCGACACACTTCACTTATTCACGGCCCACTCACCCACACATATGTATGTATTGTTTTAAATCCTGTGTACATTTTTGTTTTGTTTTTTCACATTTTTTGAAAAATTGAAGTATGTGCATAAACTCGCCCTTCTTGGTGTGTAGTTCTAAATTTGACAAACGAGTATAGTTGTGTCACCACCACTCCCCCCGCCTCCCCCAACCTCTGGCAACCGCTGACCATTTTTCTGTCCTTGTGCTTTTTCCAGAATGGAATCCTACAGTATTGTACATACTAGTTTTTAGCCCATGCAAAATATTCCCAAAAAACCTTTTTTTTTTAAAGATTTTATTTATTTGTCAGAGAGCACAAGCAGGGGGAGCGGCAGGCAGAGGGAGAAGCAGGCTCCCCGCTGCACAAGGAACCCAATGCGGGACTTGATCCCAGGACCCTGGGATCATACCTAAGCTAAAGGCAGGCGCTCAACTGACTGAGCCACCCAGGCACCCCTCCAAAAGAAACTCTGACTACCGATAAAACATCTGCTTGAGGAAAATGCCAAAAAAAAGCAGTGATTTGGCAAATGCTCCTGAATTGCTGAGCAGATCACAGGTTACAACGGCTGCAGTAATGACCGTAGGTGGCGCGTCCTGGTCCCCACGGTGTGCGCGGCACTGCCCTGACCACACATATGTGACCTCAGTCAGTCCCTACAGAAGTCCTGCACACCCACAGACCTGGTGACGAGAAAACGGAAAGCGTTGTCTAATGAAATTGAACAATGAGGACTTAACTTCATAGAGCCTAAGATACAAGTTGGACGGGGGTAATCATTACTGAGCATTGTGTTTGACATCTCTGGGCAGAGGTGGCGGTTTGGTGGGTGTCTTACTCGGTGCTGCTCTGAGTGGGAGCATCTGAAGAGTCGGCATAGGTCTCTTAGGCTCTAGACCTTTCTAGACCTTTGAATGTGCAAATGTCAGTGTGGTAGCCAGTTTGGTGTCCCTGAAAGTATCTGTGTGGATGTCACATGTCCCCTTTTCTTCCCTTCGTCTCTTAGGTCTTCGTCTTTGGCACAGTCACAGAATGGCTGCATTTCTACAACAAGGGGCTCTACTGCTGCCTGTGGATCATAAATGGCCTGCTGCAGTCCACTGGTTGGCCCTGTGTGGTTGCTGTTATGGGCAATTGGTTTGGGAAAGCTGGGTATGCCACTCCCTTCCTCTTTAATTTCTCTTTTTAAGTGATTTTAATATCAGATTATTCAGACTTGTCATCAGTTAAGTCGATCTTTTTGACACTACCCACAGCTTCTATTTTAGAAAATTAGACTAGTTGAGAGAGAAGGTTTCACGTCAGAACGTATTACAGGAATTAGTGTGGACTGGAGGGATGGCCTAGCTCAGTGAGACATGTTCTTTTTCTCTCTTTTTCTTTTTCTTTCTTTATTTTTGTGAGTGAGAGAGTGCATGTGAGCAGGGGGAGGGGTAGAGGGAGAGAGAATCTTTTTTTTTTTTTTGTATATTATATACTTTATTATATTATGTTAGTCACCATACAGTACATCCCTGGTTTCTGATGTAAAGTTCGATGATTCATTAGTTGCGTATAACACCCAGTGCACCATGCAACACGTGCCCTCCTCACTACCCATCACCAGTCCATCCCATTCCCCCACCCCCCTCCCCTCTGAAGCCCTCAGTTTGTTTCTCAGAGTCCATAGTCTCTCATGCTTCATTCCCCCTTCTGATTACCCCCCCCTTTCTTTATCCCTTTCTTCCCCTACCGATCTTCCTAGTTCTTACGTTCCATAGATGAGAGAAATCATATGATAATTGTCTTTCTCTGCTTGACTTATTTCACTTAGCATTATCTCCTCCAGTGCCGTCCATGTTGCAGCAAATGTTGAGAAATTGTTCTTTCTGATAGCTGCGTAATATTCCATCGTATATATGGACCACATCTTCTTAATCCATTCATCTGTTGAAGGGCATCTTGGTTCTTTCCACGATTTGGCTATTGTGGACAATGCTGCTATGAACATTGGGGCATATNGTGGCCGTTCTCTTCACTACGTCTGTATCTTTGGGGTAAATACCCAGTAGTGCAATGGCTGGATCCTAGGGTAGCTCAATTTTTAACTTTTTAAGGGACCTCCACACTGTTTTCCAGAGTGGCTGTACCAACTTGCATTCCCACCAACAATGTAGGAGGGATCCCCTTTCTCCACATCCTCTCCAACAATTGTTGTTTCTTGCCTTGTCTATCTTTGCCATTCTAACTGGCGTAAGGTGGTATCTTAGTGTGGTTTTGATTTGAATTTTCCTGATGGCTAATGATTTTGAACATTTTTTCATGTGTCTGTTAGCCATTTGTATGTCATCATTGGAAAAGTGTCTGTTCATATCTTCTGCCCATTTTATGATTTGTTTATTTGTTTCTCATGTATTGAGTTTGAGAAGTTCTTTGTAGATCTTGGATACCAGTCTTTTTTCTGTAGCATCATTTGCAAATATATGGAGAGAGAGAATCTTAAACAGACTCCATACCCAGCATGGAGCCCGACACAAGGCTCCATCTCACAACCCTGAGATCAGGGCCTGAGCTGAAATCGCGTCGGACCGTTAACCGACTGAGCCACCCAGGTGCCCCAGTGAGGCACATTCTTAATATTCTGCTGGCCATGGTCAGATTTTGAGTGTGGCTAAGGCAGTACATCTCAATTTTTAATAAAAATCTTCCCTTTACAGGATATAAGTAACGTAACGTGATAAAATCTCACGTGCCATCCCATCACATGTCTTCATGTGTGTTTTGCCTTCCCTTCCCTTTTTTGAGACTCAGTGGTTTAGTTTTACCTTCTTACATTAAAGGTGAAGAAACTGAGGCCAACAATTATCTATGGGACTTGCCTAACTAAGATCACATAACGAAGACTCTAATAAGATGCAGATGAAGAATGCCAAATTTGGGGCTTAAAAGCCCAAATTGGAGGGCACCTGGGTGGCTCAGTCAGTTTAGCATCTACCTTTGGCTCATGTCATGATCCCAGGACCCTAGGATCGAGCCCTGCATCAGGCTCCCTGCTCAGTGGGGAGTCTGCTTCTCCCTCTTCCTCTGCCTGCTGCTCTCCCTGCTTGTGCTCTCTTTCTCTCTCTCTCTCTGTCAAATAAATAAATAAAATCTTTAAAAAAAAAAAGCCCAAATTGGACATTTTTTCCATAAACCTTCAAGTAGTTGTCAGATGGTATGTGAGTTTATGTGTGATGCAGGCCGTGGCGTGAAGGTGGACACCTGCTACAGTATCTTCTAGGCTACCAGGAAGAAGAGCCATATTTCATTTGCAAGATGGAAAATAAGTTGAGATAACCAAAGACTTGGCTTTGTTGTTTGCCATTGTTGGTGACATTCTGATTTCAGGAATATTATTAATTTGAATTTTTTTCATTTTTCCTGGATAAATATTTATATATTATGAAATACACATTTATTTAATCTATAGCTCAATCTTTTTTATTTGTTTACTCCCTTTACCATAGGCCAGTGTATGCAGCACACATTATCCGCCCACCAGGTGATCAGTGCATGCTCTGCCCGGCCCCCCTTGGGTTTCCAGCCTCCCCAGGTTCACGATGGGAGTCATATTCCTGCTGGCTAATAATCTGTAACGTCGTGAAAGTTTACCCATGAGATGTCTTGTGGGTAGAATAAGTACCACTTAATGAGAATACTCTGACTATACTTCACTGTGCTGGTGATTTCTGTTGAATTCTAACGCTAGCATTCCTGGTTTAAGAGAATTAATTTTAAGAGATACTTATTCCCATGTAATACTTTAGTTTTCTATTGGACTAGGTGATGCTATCTGCTTACATGCTGTTTATTTTTATCAAGATTTTTAAAGTAATTTTTTTCCATTCGAGATTTTTGAAAATTAGACAAAGGCTTCTTCTTTATTGTGGACAAGCCAGAGAACATAAATGAACAGAGAAAAATAAAGGTAAAACCACTTGAAATCCTATCGCTCAAATTGCTTCAACACATTTTTTTTTTTTTAAGATTTTACTTATTTATATGAGAGAGAGAGAGCATGAGTTGGGGGCAAGGCAGAAGGAGAGAGAGAAGCAGACTCCCTGCTGAGCATGGAGCCCAACACAGGGCTCGAACCCAGGATCCCAGGATCATGACCTGAGCCATAATCAAGAGTCGGCTGCTCAACTGACTGAGCCACCAGGTGCCCCTCAGCTGGTTTCTTCTAAAATCATGTGTTTGGTCAGCCAATGTTATTCAGAGCCTGACCTTCCGACTCTTTCCTCCAGGACCCTCTTGCTAGGTTTGATTATTTTAGAGGAACAGGGCAGGGCTTTTGAGCCCTGGGGAGAACATGGAGATTATCTAGTTTAAATTATTTGTTTTCCAGGTAGAAAATGTTGGGGCTCCAGGGAATTAAGTGATCTGTTGAAGACATTGCCTTAAAAAACTGCTAACCTCGGATGAATCGTGCCCCTTTATCAGGGTCATAGTTTTTATTTTTTAAAAAGATTTTATTTGTGGGGCGCCTGGGTGGCACAGCGGTTGGGCGTCTGCCTTCGGCTCAGGGCGTGATCCCGGCATTATGGGATCGAGCCCCACATCAGGCTCCTCTGCTATGAGCCTGCTTCTTCCTCTCCCACGCCCCCTGCTTGTGTTCCCTCTCTCGCTGGCTGTCTCTATCTCTGTCGAATAAATAAAAATAAAAATCTTTAAAAAAAAAAAAAAGATTTTATTTGTAAGTACTCTCTACCTATTGTGGGGCTCAAACTCTTCCTGAGAGCAAGAGCCTCACAGTCTGCTGACTGAGCCAGCCAGGTGCTCCCAGGGCCATAGTTTTGTTTTGTTTTGTTTTTTTTCAAAATTTTATTTATTTATTCGACAGAGATAGAGACAGCCAGCAAGAGAGGGAACACAAGCAGGGGGAGTGGGAGAGGAAGAAGCAGGCTCATAGCAGAAGAGCCTGATGTGGGGCTCGAACCCATAACGCCGGGATCATGCCCTGAGCCGAAGGCAGACGCTTAACCGCTGTGCCACCCAGGCGCCCCAGGGCCATAGTTTTTAAAAGCAGATTCCGACTAGGTCACGCTGACAGGTACACTCGTGCAGCCCCGAGTGCTTTCCCACACAGCACTGTGCTCAGTGCTTTGAGGAGTGTAGCACGTTCTAGTTGAGAACGCTGAACCTTAGCTGTGACCTGCTTGAGATTGCACGGCTGGAAGCAGCAGAGCTAGGACTTCAGAACAGACATTTTTCACTGCTGTGTTGTCTTCCTGTTCGTTTCTAAGACTCCTTCTGTCTCAGTGAGGTTATAAAAATGTTTAAGGAGCTAAAAAATCTAGACCTAACATAATATGTTATTAATAGAGGGGCACCTGGCTGGCTTGGTCAGAAAAACATGCAACTCTCGATCTCGGGGTCGTGAGTTTGAGCCCCATGTGGGGTGTAGAAATTCCTTATAAATAAATAAACACATTTAAAAATGTATGTATCAAGTAGAATAAAATACAAATTTTGATGTTAAAAAATTAATTTGGGGCACCTGGCTTGCTCCGTCAGAAGAGCGCGTGACTCCTGATCTCAAGGTCGTGAATTTGAGCCCCCACATTGGGTGTAGAGATTACTTAAAAATAAAATCTTAAAAAAAAAAATTAATTCTTCTTTCTTTCACCAGCCGTACTGTCATTGCCTCTGTTCAGAGCTAATCATTTTTCTCCAGGACTGTTGTAATAGCTAGTTTTCCTTCCACTAGATTCTTTGCCCATCCTTCTTCTTCCTTTTTTTTTTAAATGGCTTTATTAAGGTATGTAATAAGCTGCACATATTTAAGACGTACCATTTGCATACATCCTTAAAACCACTGTCACGATTAAGAAAATGGACGTATCCATTACCCCTAAAAGTTTCCTCTTCCCCTTTGGCAGTTCCTCTCCTCCCTCCCATTACCATCTCCAGGCAACTGTTGACCTGCTTTCTGTCACTTTAGATTAATTTGAAATTTTCTCAAACTTAATATAAAGAGAATCATACAGGATATACTATTTCTTGTCTGCTTTCATTCAGTGTAATTATTCTGAGATCCAATCATGTCACATGCATCGATAGTTCATTCCTTTTTATGGCTGAGCGGTAATCTATTGTATCACAATTTATCTTTTCATCTGGTGATGAACAGTTGGGTTGCTACCAGTTTTTGGCCATTACAGATAGAGTTGCTGTGAACGTTTGTGTACAAATCCTTGTATGAACATATGCGTTCATTTTCCTTGGATGAGTATGTCAGAGTGGAATGGCAGGGTCATGTGGTAGGTGTATGTTCATCTTTTCAAGAACCGGCGGTCTCTTCCAAAGTGGCTTTACCGTTTTATATTCCCATCAGCAGCATGTGAGGGTTCTAGTTGCTATGTATTCTTGCCAACACATGTGTGTGCTCTTCTCACTTTCACCTATCCTCGTAGGTATGTAGTGATACATAATCGTGGTTTTAATTTGTGTTTCCCTAATGTCTGATGATGTTGAACACCTTTTTATGTGCTTATTTGCATCATGTTTTTGTGTGCATGAAGCTGCTTTTTCAAAAACTTTTCTATCTTGAGTTTTCATACTCTTTAACATTGTATTGGATTTTTTTTTAAGATTAAAAAAAATTTTTTATCTCCTTACCCAACGTGGGGCTTGAACTTTACAACCCCGCGATCAAGAGTTGCATGCTCCGCCTACTGAGCCAGCCAGCACCTGTGGATTGTTTGTTTTTGTATTACTGAGTTTTGAGAGTTCTTTATATTCCAGATGTGAGCCTTTTATTAGATAAATGATATGCAAATAGTCTGTGGCTTATTTTAAAAATTCTCTTAACAGTGTCTTGTGATGCACCCGAAATTGAACTTTAATTTTATTTATTTATTTATATATTTTTAAAAAGATTTTATTTATTTATTTATTTGACAGAGAGAGAGACAGCCAGCGATAGAGGAAACACAAGCAGGGGGAGTGGGAGAGGAAGAAGCAGGCTCATAGTGGAAGAGCCTGATGTGGGGCTCGATCCCAGAATGCTGGGATCACGCCCTGATCCGAAGGCAGACGCTTAATGACTGAGCCACCCAGGCGCTCCTGAACTTTAGTTTAATACTATCTTTTTTTTAAAAAGATTTTATTTATTTATTACAGTGAGAGAGTATGCACATGAGAGAGAGAGAGAGAGCAGGAGCAGGGGGAGAGGGAGAAGCAGACTCTCTGGGACTTTGGGATCATGACCTGAGCTGAAGGCAGATGCTTAACCGACTGAGCCACCCAGGTATCCCTAGTTTAGTATTTTCTTAAAGTGACCTGATGTTTCGTCATTTGGGTATACTTTAAAAAAATCTTAAGATAGAATGTTGGTTCTTTGGAATGTAAACTTCACTGTTTTGGCCATTTTGTGTTTGAACTGTACCAGAATTCCTTCTGATTCTATTGTCTTGTTTTTCATTGTTCTCTGTCTTAGGCGAGGAGTTGTTTTTGGTCTCTGGAGTGCCTGTGCTTCAGTGGGCAATATTTTGGGAGCGTGCCTAGCTTCTTCTGTTCTGCAGTACGGTTATGAGGTAGGTATTTCCTTGTAGCTTTCTCTTCACTATATATAATATGTTTTGGTTTTCTAGGAAATAATACCATGGCCATCCAGAACTATGTAGAGCTTGTTTGGGTGGGGCAAGGCTTATATTAAAAGTGAACACTTGAGAATATCAAACACAGAAATTATTCATGGGAAAAATACCCAAGTCTGAAGACAGTATAATCAGTTGGGAACAAAGTGTGTGCAGCTCATGTTACAGATCAAGAGCTAATCTCCCTAGTACGTAAGTAAAGAGTACCTGCAAATCAATAAGAAGACCAAGAATACACAGAAAGGTAAAGGATTTGAATGTGTAGTTCATGAAAAAGGAATAGAAATGGCTTCGAAATAGATGACAAAACATTCCACTTCATTTGTAACTTATTCATTCATTCAGTAAACATGTATCACAGTTCTCCTAGTGCAGCAGTCGAGAATAGAGCACTGGCCAAAAAAGAAAAATCTCTGCCCTGTGGAGCTTAGGTGTTAGTTGGTGGAGAAATGCAAATTAAAACTACACTGTAAAAAAAGAAAAAGAGAAGAAAAACAAACTATGCTGTATATTTATTATATTGGTAAGAATCCATAAATTTGATAGCACTTTGTGCTTATGAGAATGTGGACAAACAAGCATTGACCTCTCTTGGAGCCTGTCTGAGACTGTCTGTCAAAATGACAGCTGCCCGGGGGCGCCTGGGTGGCACAGCGGTTAGGCGTCTGCCTTCGGCTCAGGGTGTGATCCCGGCATTACGGGATCGAGCCCCACGTCAGGCTCTTCCACTATGAGCCTGCTTCTTCCTCTCCCACTCCCCCTGCTTGTGTTCCCTCTCTCGCTGGCTGTCTCTATCTCTGTCGAATAAATAAAAAAAAAAATCTTAAAAAAAAAAAAAATGACAGCTGCCCTAACCGAGCTGCTCCACCTCCAGGAATTCATGCCACAGGTGACCGTGCTTCCACGTGTGCAAAGTGATGCATCTACGTGGTTATTTCAACATTGTAAGAGCAAAAAATTCACATATGTGAACCAGGAGGGAGACACAGTGTGACACATCTATGCAAGCGAAGGTGGCCCAGCTGTGAAGTGGGTCCTGAGAGGGAAAGTTCTTCGTGGTTTGTTAAGTGAAGAAAAACAGGGTGCAGAACAGTGTGTACTGAACGATGCCATTTTTGTAAAATGGAGGAAGAATCAGAGTGTATATTTGTATTGGACTGTATGTTTCTAAAACAGTCTCTGGGAAGTAGAAATCAAATAACAATAATGGTTGTATGTTAGGAAAATGAGGATTAAGTGGACGGGAGAAGAGGTGGGAGGGAGAGTTTTTACCACCCATTTACTTTTGGTTGCTTGGATCATATGAAAGTGTGATGTGTTCAAAAACCTAAATAATTAAAAGTAAGTAAGTTGCTCTTTTAAAAAGTAGTTAAATCTTGAAGTAGTTCACCAAGTGTTTGGTCTCAGAAGAATTTTGGTCAAGTTAGTTAGGCTCCGTGAGAAGTCCTTCCTGTATTCCCAGTCACTTTTATTCCAGGCTTCTTGGCTTCGTGTCTGGATTGTACTAATTGGCTCAGATGGGAATTTTGGTTCACCCCGCGTGCGGCTCCCAGATTTGACTTCTGGAAGCACTAATTTTGTCACTGTCTTTTCCAGAAATTTAGACTGTCCACATCAGGCTCCATTCCCTATTAAATAAAATTCCTCTATGCAGCCTGGCTTTTAAGGTTCTTTCGTCTTGATCTCACCTATTCCTAGCGGTTTTATTTTTGGTTGTGAAGCCGCCCCCCTCCTTCGACCACGTGGGAGGCTTTCTTATCCCCTCCCAGTCCCTTTGCTTTGGGCGTGCTGGGACAGACCATCAGTGGCCTTTTCGGCTCTTCCTGAAGACATTGTGTTGCTGTGCCAGCATCGTTAGCTGTTTCCTATTAGGACTGGGCCTTCTCCTTCATTCGCCTGCTTGATGCCTTATACTATTGTTTGGTGTATTGTTTAATCCCCTCCACTGGATAGAATATTTTTGAGGGCAGATACTGTCTCTTGTGGGAGGCTCTGTGGTACAGAGAATGAGGTTTTGGAGCCAGTCCTGATTTCACAATTGCAGTGGTACCACTCAGTGTCCCTGGGACCTTAACTGGCCTCTCTGAGCCTCCGGGGGAAAATGCGTGGAAAACACAAGTGGAACAGCTCCGTGCCTGGCATGGCCTGAGCACTCAGTGCTCATTTCCTTCCCTATCCCCCTGTTCTTCCCACCCGATCCTCCACCACCTTCCCCACATGTGCTTCTAGTGAATGTGCTCTAAGCAATAGCCCCGATGGGTAAGCAGCACCTCTCTCCTCTCTTCTCCAGTATGCCTTTCTGGTGACAGCGGCTGTGCAGTTTGCCGGTGGGATCGTCATCTTCTTTGGACTCCTGGTGTCACCAGAAGAAATCGGTGAGGAGAAGCTGTCCTTTCGGTTCAGCATGTCTTACTGTTACTGTTTACGAGAAACCTGAGCCAGCACAGCCAATCTCTTTTTCCCTAGGAGAACTGTGGGCTCCTTTCAGGGGGTTGAAGGAGTCGTATTTGCTGCTTGTGTTCCGTAGACACTGGTTGGCTAACTGGGCACAGACGTTTGAGGGGAGCGAGGCTCACCTTTCTAGATTCAGGGAAAACTCTGCATTTGCAGATGAGTTTTGTAATTGAGACACTGACTGGAAATTAGCATCATCTATTTCTCATTTCACTTCTTCAGACAGATTTCTTTCCTTTCATAAAAGTAATTTAGTTTGATACTTATCTGTGGTTACATACAAGCAAAACCACAGAAGCAAATAGATGTACAATTCCATCTTTTGCGTGTTATTGAAGAGACATGTCGGTTTAATAGTATGTAATTAACATTTTCTTAAATGTAATTGAGATAGTGTAAATGTCGTTGAAAAAACATTGCTTTGAAGCCAGGTAAAGTAGAATCTGCTTATTAGCTGTGTGGCATTAATTGACCTTGGTTGACCCTGGCCTTGAACCTTAGTTGCTTTTTCTGTAAAGTGGAGATAAAAATAATCTCAACCCCATGAGTAATGATACATGCAAAGCACCTTGCTCAGTGCCAGGCATCTAGAAGGCACTCTGTAAATCATGGCTGTTATTGTTTTAGGTCTCCCAGGTATCGAGGCAGAAGAAAATTTTGAAGAAGACTCACACAGGCCATTAATTAATGGTGCTGAAAACGAAGACGAATATGAGCCCAATTATTCCATCCAAGAAGGCAGTACTGTTACCCAGGTCAAGGCAGTAAGCTTTTATCAGGCCTGCTGTCTTCCTGGAGTTATACCGGTAAGGACTGTTCAGCTCTCCTTACCACAACTCTTGAGATATTATACGTGGATATTAGCTCTACCTCTGATAAAGCATCTTGAAGTACTTAGCTTCTCTTTGATACTTTATTTTAGGAATTTACGTTCAGAGGTCTATTGTATAGTGCCCCTCAGCTTGTGTCTAGGGTGGCACGACTTGAAATTTTATCTGCATTCTAATGCAGGGTTGGTGTTCCTTTTTTTTGTGAAGAGCCAGATAGTAAATGTGTTCAGCTTTGCGGGGGGTGGGGGGCAAGTCGTACAGTCTCTACCACAGCTACTCACATCTGTAGAACACAAGAAACCCTAGATGGTATGGAACAAATGGGTGTGGACAGGTTTGGCCTGTGAGCTCTAGTTTGCTGACCCTGATCCTGCATTCAAGAAAGAAGGCAAAAGTGGTGTTTTAAATATGTTCTTTTTGGCCTGTTGAAGTATTATGTAAAATTCTGTGTGACCAAGAGGGTTTTGAATGGTTCATTTAAATCTGCCTTATTTGCCTGTATTCTTATCAGTCTAGAAAACAATTGTTTGCCCTTGTATTAAAAGGTGCAGAACACAGTACTCCACAGTATTTCTTGGTAATGCATTCCAGTGTTTCCGAAACCTTTACAGTTGGGAGAACTTCTAACGTCTGAACTAAATCCCTTCTGCTGCAGTTTTTCTGTCTTGATGTTTCGGGCGCGCAGGCACGGGAGTGGAAGTTAAGAGGCCTAGGTTATATTTCCAGCTTACCCACTAACTCTCTGTGAGGCCTGGGGTAAGTCATTCAGCCCATCCTTGTGTCCTCAGTTCCCCTTCCCACAGAGCAGAAAGTCTACCCCGGGGTCTGTAACACTGGGTTACTTTATTGTGAATAAGCACCTGGTTTTGTTTATTTTATTGTCTAAGGTGCTTTACGAATGTCACTCCTCAGCTAGATTCAGTCTGCAGATTGTTGTACTTCATACTTATTAATTCCCTCTGCCTGTGCCCCCAAGCTGAGAGGGCCGACATTTGCAAACAGATAGTGAAGTATGAGTTAGAAGGTAAGTTTCTGCAGTTCTGTAACCAAAAGACGATATACAGGCGAAATGCAAGTTCCTTGAGGCCTGTTCTTACGCTAAAGATTAGTAATTTTTAAGTAGTTGTTAAAGTATTCTGCTGGTAATAGTGTACTTTGTGGGACAGACCTTACATCTGATGTGACTAAATATGAAACGTTTGCTACTCCTTTGTATTTCACAAGCAATTGTTCCCTGACATGGACAGGGATGCAGAGGAAATCGAGTTAACTTAATTCCTTTGTCTTGTAGCAGGCTGTCCGGACAAAACGCCCTCCTGATTGGGATTTGGCTCTCTAGGGGGTGGCTGTTGCCCTGCCAGGGAGGCTGTTTAAAAACGAGTGATACCTAGGGAATAACTGGCCGCTCCAGGGAAAAGAATATACTAGCCAGACACCCTTTGAAGTCAGCCTCTCTGTTCCTCCCCCTTTTTCCTTTGATGCTAAATGTCAGGATTTCCTGGTAATAATGTGTTGAATATAGGAGTCTTAGCGCCACTGCCATCCTAAGGCAGCTGCAACTTGTATTCCTCAAAGTAGAGCCACAAGGCCGAGGATGGTCATGTGCTTTCATTTCTGACTCACCAAAGATACTTTTTGCTCTTCCACTCGATGCTGGAATACAAGGCTTTTGGAAACCATAGTGTGAAAGTGGTTTTAATGTTGATGCTTTTCTTAGACCTTGAAACTATGGTTTCGTCACATTGCTCTCCACTGTTCATAATGTTAACTTTGCAGGAAGTAGAACCAAAAAAGTTGGGCTGCTTGGAATACAAGCTGCGGTGTTTACTGGATTTCTCTGCTTATGGTTAATGATAGTGGTATGGATACCTTTTATCTTTGTCGAAACAAAGAAACAGGAGTGTATGCTCTGCCTTTGAGGTTCAAACACTGGTTTGCTTCTACTAGGGAACTGAAAGGAGAAGAAACTGGGGACAATTAAGAAATGGTCATATGTATTTTTATTCCAGAAGCCTGTTGCACATGCTTTTCTGGAAGCTAATGGGGATAAAGAGAAAAGGGAGCCTAGGTAAAGTCAGGCAAATGGATATTTATAGGAGTGTGTAATTTTAAAATCAGGTACTGTCTTCCCAAACTCCTGTGTATGGTTTTGCTTTTTAATTACATTGAGAATTGTGGTCCTGCTATGCTGTTGTTTGTTCCTTATCAAAAGTCGAATGTTTTTCTTGTAGTACTCACTGGCCTATGCCTGCTTGAAGTTAGTAAATTACTCCTTCTTCTTCTGGTTGCCCTTTTATCTGACTAACAACTTTGGATGGAAGGAGGCTGAAGCTGACAAGTTGTCCATTTGGTACGATGTTGGAGGAATTATAGGTAATGCCAGATGCATCTTTTTCTATAATGAGAGTTAGTCACTGGTAATATTTTACTGGGTTATGAAATCTGACGTTGTTTAAAGTTTTATTACTTAGTCCACAGCCATTTTTCCTAAACCGTCCTTCTACCAGTAAACAGCTAAACTCTTAAAAAAAAGAATCCATAGAAAAGAAGAGCCAGCCCATGGCAGCCCTGTGATTTATAGGGCTCTTTTTTTCTCAGTTCTTTGTTTATGGATCAGTTCTTTTCTGTTGGGAAGCACAGGGATGTTTCCCTCTGTGATCTCTTCAAATGTAACCCTTTCGCACACTTTCAGTGATATCTTAGGTCTAAAGCTAATTTTATGCCAGAGATCCAAGTGAGAATGCGAATGTGTTCATTTTATCTACTTCCCCCTTTCCCACCACCCACAGGCCAAGAAGGGAAAATAGTGTCTAGATTTTGTCAGGTCATGGAGGTAGGAATAATAGTGGGGATTCACTTCTGTGAGTATTTTGCAACTGCTCCGTTGCACGCAGCAGATTTTTTTTTTTTTTAAGATTTTATTTATTTATTCGACAGAGATAGAGATAGCCAGCGAGAGAGGGAACACAAGTAGGGGGAGTGGGAGAGGAAGAAGCAGGCTCATAGCGGAGGAGCCTCATGTGGGGCTCGATCCCATAACGCCGGGATCACGCCCTGAGCCGAAGGCAGACGCTTAACCGCTGTACCACCCAGGCGCCCCGCACATAGCAGATTTTAATAGTAACTTTTTGCTGTGGCTGGAAGCATAAATAAGTACTTAAAATAAGACTGTTGTGCAGAATGGATTTTAGTGGGTGTTACTTATATGGCTATGGCAGAATCGGAACATCCTTTCTGTAATGTTTGGATTTAGAATTGTGGTAAGGCAAAGCTGCCCTGAGCACATGAGAGCAGTGAGTCCTCAGGTGATACACTGTTACCGTACTTGAACTTGTCTGCCCCTATTCTTAGATACAGAGCCAAAGGTGAAGCTGCCACCTTTAGACCCGATCATACTTCTGGGTCTTGCTGTCCAATGAGGATATACCACATGTCTCATAGCCCCTACTGCTCGAAATGGGGCTGCATGCTAAATGTGACCTTGTTGCTTGAAGGATTCACATTACCTCTTTCTAAAGATCCTGACCTGTTCATTATCACCAAATCATAATCACTGCATTTAATTTTAGTAAACATTTATTGGCTGCTACTAACAGCCCACGAGGCATGATCTTTAATGAATCATCTTTTAAAATAAAAAGCAGAGGGATACCTGGGTGGCTCAGTCAGTGAAGCGTCCAACTCTTGGTTTCAGCTCGGCTCATGATTTCAGGGTTGTGAGATCGAGCCCCGTGTCGGGCCCTGCGCTGAGCGTGGAGCCTGCTTAAGATTCTCTCCCTCAAAACAAAACAAACAAAACAAAACAAAACAAAACAAAACAAAACACCAAATCAAACCAACAACAACAACAGAAAGATTCTCTCCCTCTGGGGAGCCTGGGTGGCTCAGGCAGTTAAGTGGCTGCCTTCAGCTCAGGTCATGATCTCAGGGTCCTGGGATTGAGCCTCTGGAGCCTGCTTCTTACTCTCCCTCTGCTACTCCCCCTGCTTGTACTCTCTCTCTCTCTCTCAAATAAATAAAATCTTAAAAAAAAAAAAAGATTCTGTCCTTCTGCTCCCTGCACATGCATGGCTGCTCTCTTAAAAAAAAAAAATTAAAAAAATTAAATAAAATAATAAAAAGCAGAAAAATCAGGAAAAGCCTTCACAGCTGGTTTGAGAAGGGAGAACAGCAAGGGACAGTGGGTGGTTTTGAAGATTTTTTTGTTTTTCCTTATTTCGCTGTCTGATTCATGGTGTCCCTCTCAGCTGTCATGGCTATTAACAGTCAGGTAATCTTCCTTAAAGGAAGCTGTGGAAGAAGCCTTTTTGGGAAAGTCAGCCATCTTTTTGGGTAGACCAGTGTCAGGATCCTGATAGCAGGGAGAGGGTACATGGGGAACAAGCTTCAGATAACTGAGCTAAATCATAAATGATTTTGGTTGTGATGCACTCTTGGTACTTGCAGGTGGAACTTTGCAAGGTTTCATCTCTGACATATTACAGAAGAGGGCTCCGGTTTTAGCTCTCAGTCTGCTTCTGGCCATTGGGTCCCTCGTTGGATATAGCCGTGAGTATTTGCTTGCAATTAAGTTATTTTTCTGATCTCTCGGACTAAGGCATTTGCCATGAGTCAGCGATCCACCCTGGGGAGATGCTTGAGACCAGCTACAAAGGCTGATACGAGACCTTTGTATTGTCCTGTAAATGCCTGGTCAAAGTACCATCTAGTAGTTTTATTTGTGTTGGGGAGGAAACTGGCATCTCTTCTGCTTTGGAGATTTGTTTAAAAGCTTGCCTGGGAGTGTATATGCTTTGTTTGAGGGTAGGCTCCAGAGGGCCAGCATTAGAGCCAATAAAACAATAAAAGGGAAAGGGTTTCAAAAGAGGAAAGATGGTAATTAGTAGGTTTGGTATATGTCCCTTAAGATGCTGCTGAGATGGGAGTGGAGTTTTCCTTTAGCTTTTAGAAGTCTTATTAGCTCGGGCACCAGCAAGAGGCAGACATTACAAATAAAAGTTGGAGTAGGCGGTGAAAGAGTTGTATCCCTTTGTTGTCTCTGGGAGTGATCTGTGAGGTCACTGAGATCCAGATCTTTCTGTGCTGTTCAGTGGGGGCCCATGTAATCTGCTTTTAAAGTCAGCATGCTGTTTCTGTGTCTTTTCTCATAGGTTCTCCAAACGATAAGTCCATTAATGCACTTCTGATGGCGGTGACAGGTATGTCATGTGGCTCCGTTTCACTATACTATTACTGCTCCTCTGTAAATAAAAAGGAAGACAGGGAGACCGTTTGCTCCCTCAGTTTTGAGTAATACTAAAACCTTCATTATAAAGAGCTCCAGTGGTAAAAGGAAAGCTGCCTGCTTCAGATTCAGATTCTGTTTCTCTGCTATTATGTGACCTCTTTAGTCCTGTTGTTACAGAGCAGTCCCCTTTGACAGAGATTTTCTAAAATGTTTGATTGCTGCCCCAGCTTCCCTTATTCTGGAAGTGGCTTAGAAAGATGCCACATTGGAAACCAATTCATCAGCTTTCAAAAAGGTTTTCCTCCTATGTCAGAATTGGTCAGTGTTGCTCCACGTGGGCACTGGATGAAATAGTTGAGTGTAATTGGGGACTATGGTATAGAAAGATTATTTTTAAACTTTAGATCCTACTCAGGATAGTGAGAGCTGCTCATGATGTGTGAGGTACATGGAACTCATTCCATCCATGTGAACAGAGTCTCATGGGCCAACTCCTGCTCAGTCCGTGGAGAGCAGTGGCTGATAGACCTGTCTGTACTGCTTACAGAGCTTTTTCTCTTCTTTTTTTCCCCCCAATATGTGTGGTTGAATTTGGATAGTCAGATACTCAGTTGATACAACTCTACCATAGGAGTTGACAAGTGAGTGTAATTAGTTATTAATGGATGCAGACTTTACGGATTAGAAAGACTGTATATTCACTGTATTTTCTGTATCTTTGGTTTTTTATAAGATATACCAGAATGTTGTATAATTCAAGTAGGGCTTTCAGAAAAGTGGATGCTAACTAGCTTGAAGATGACATGATCTGGAAGAGTTTTTGTTTTTACTGTTTTTTTCCTCTCCCTTTTGCTGTTTCTCTCCAACGTACTGATTAAAATGTTGGGATAAGAGTTGTCCAGTAGATTTCTAGTGGTGTGATGAATAGTGTTTTAATGAGAACCTGTTTTGTTTATGACTTCAGGATTTTTTATTGGTGGACCTTCTAACATGATTAGCTCTGCTATTTCTGCGGACCTTGGTCGCCAAGAGCTGATCCAAGGGAGCAGTGAGGCTTTGGCAACCGTCACAGGAATTGTTGATGGAACTGGAAGCATTGGAGCTGCGGTGGGCCAGGTGAGAGAACAAGAAAGGGCTTGAAATTGAGTGGTGAGTAGTTTCTCATTGGTGGAAGAATTGACACCTGCCCACTGGGCCACAGTAGGTGTAAGCCTTAGGTTTCTAATCTTCTCTGAGGTCAGCTCATGGGACCTAATACGGAAAGTCCCTCTACATTTTGTAGTTTCTTCTTCCCACTTTTATTTTCAGATTCTTCCTGTCTGGAAATGAGCTGACACTTCATAAGACAGATCCTCAGTCCCAGTTTGCTTCTCCCTTCTTCCTAGCCTGAACTGAGCACTCCGAGGGGCCACGAGACACGTGCTTCTCATTATCCCCCACCTGGCATGCATACCCTACCTCCTGTCTCGTACCAGACATACACGTTCTTCTCATGGATCCCTACCAGAAATTGCCATGGACTCTGCAGCTGCTCTGAGTCACTTTCTCTGTTTCCAGTGACTGTGTCTCAAAGGGAGGTTCATAAATGTCTTGTGTCAGAATCATCTGGGTTATTTATTAAAGTACAGAACACTGAGCTTACTACAGGCTTGCTGAATTAGAACCTGGAGATCTGTGTTTCAACAAGCCTTCCTGCTGATTCTTAGGCACTCTAAACTTGAGATTGGCTAGGCTAAGACTGGCCTACAGTAAGTGGTCAGAACTACTCAAAGGCTTAAATTCAGCCTTTTCTTCCTTGGGACAGTCGTGACTCATGCCTCTCCTGGGGTATACCTTTCCAAGTCATTGAGGGCAAATTTTGCAAAAATAAGGATCAGAGAATCATCTGCATGGATAAAATAGATGAAACTTTGGAAATTAATGAGATGTTTAATGGGCAAAGAAAATACAAGCAAAACCTCAGGGGTTGCCCGGTGGTCAAAGACATAGGAAGTCAGCAGTGCCATGTAGGCAAAGGGAGGTATTAGTCAGTGAGATCAGAGGTGTAGAGGTGCCAGAGAAGGAGAATGGGAGGAGAAAAGTGTCTTTAGTTCTGACATTCAGGTCATTACCAGTCTTGAATATTGCTGTTTTGCTTGCTCTGTGGGGATAGCTCACCAGTGTCTGATTCCTGGTAGTTAATGAGAGAGCAAGTATTGAGGAAAATAAGCCATCTTAATGCTTATCACTACCCAACCATATGTCATATATTTATTTGTTAATGTCTGACTTTCCCACTATGATGTAAGTATGACGAGGACAGCATTTTGCTTTGTGTTCCACGGTAGCCCCAGTACATAGGATGGTGTCTGGCACACAGTAGACGAGCCCACATCTGTTGAATGGCTGTAGAATGAATGATTGATAGGATTGATGTGCTTAGCGTACTTGATTATGAAACTGAAGAGGAAAAAAAAACCTAGCAAAAGTACGAGAAATGTGCTTACTTGAGTGTGCGCTGGAGTAGGAACCAAAAATGCTATTGGCTACTAGTTTAGAGGTCTTTATATAAAGGGTAAGGGGTGATTGTATTGGACATCCTTTTTTTTTTAGGATTTTATTTATTTGACAGAGAGCAAGCACAAGAAGGGGGAGCGGTAGGGAGAGGGAGAAGCAGGCTCCCACTGAGCAGAGAGCCTGACGTGGGGCCCGATCCCAGAACCCTGAGATCATGACCTGAGCCGAAGGCAGATGCTTAACCAACTGAGCCACCCAGGCGCCCCTAGTCATCCTTTCCTGATATTACTCTATTTTCGGTTATTGTTTCTCCCTGTTTTCTTCGTTAATCAAATGAGTGGGTTATATAATGAGCATTTAAAGGAGTTTATTTTTTATTTTTATTTTTTAAAGATTTTAATTTATTTATTTGAGAGAATGAGAGAGAGAAGAGCACAAGAAGGGGGAAGCAGACTGCTTGCTGAGCAGGGAGCCTGATGCAGGACTCGATCCTGGGACTCAGGGATCATGACCTGAGCTGAAGGCAGTCGCTTAACTGACTGAGCCACCCAGGTGCCCCTCAAGGAGTTTATTTGTATTTAGAATGTTTCACCTGCCAGTATTCGGATCCCTAACTATGAGCTTGGGTCAGCATTAGGCTCCCTTTGGTGGCTGGTGAAATGGGATCTGGAGTAAATCATTGTTAGCTTTATTCATTCCTCTTCCATACTGATTTTTTAACAATTTCCCATTGCGTGGGGTGTGAGATTCCAAACTCTATGACTTAATATTAGAAACTTGATGAGCCTTGTCCCAGCTCTCCTGATATACCCCGAACAGCTTTGTTTCCCCACCTTCCTTTGACTTCACAAGAAAACTGTTTGTTTCTGTCTTGGTTTCCGTAGCAGTTGGTGCCGACTTTAACAGTGCTTGTCACCGTGCATCACATTAACTGGTTTATCTGTCTGTGTCAGACTCTGCGCTTCCTTGAGAACAGGAACCGTTTCCTTGATCTTTGTGGTCCCAATGGCTTAGTATGTTTTTGACACATAGTAGGGGCTCAGTTAGATTAACTTGTGATATCTATCCAGGAAAAATAAGAACAAATGTGCACATAAACGCTGGAACACATATATGTTCATTGCTGGATTACTTATAACAGCTAAAACATAGAAAAAACCCAAATGTCATAGGCTGAGGAATGGATTAAACAGAATGTGTGTATTCATATGATGGAGTAGTATTTGGCAGTTGAACAGGATATCCGGCACTTAAAATTGGATAGATGGTACATAGATGCCCCTAAAAAATAGTATGCTAAGTGAAAGAAGCCTGTTACAAAAGACCACATACTTAAATGATTTCGTTCGTATGAGATATCCAAAATGGGCAAGTCTATAGGGAAAGAAATTAGATTAGTGGTTGCCTAGGGTCAGGTGGGTCTACGGAGTGACTGTTAAATGGGTACAGGGTTTCTTTTGGGGGGGTGATAGTAATGGTCTAAAATTAGATTATGGTAATAGTTGCACAATTCTGTAAATATACTAAAAACCATTGAGTTGTATATTTTAAATGGGTGAACTTTATGTTAGGTAAATTATATGGTTTAAAGGAAAGATAAAGTGGCAGAAAGACTTGGGAGCGTTGCTGTGAGCCCTTTAAGAGGCGACTAGACTCGCTTTTTTGCTTTTCC
Source organism: Ailuropoda melanoleuca (assembly GCF_002007445.2). Taxonomy (NCBI): domain Eukaryota; kingdom Metazoa; phylum Chordata; class Mammalia; order Carnivora; family Ursidae; genus Ailuropoda; species Ailuropoda melanoleuca. The sequence continues at coordinate 198,992,144 of NC_048218.1, read as the reverse complement.
ATTATATAATCTAGGTTACATCACTCACTTGCTTTGCTTTAATTTTTTTCCACTTGTAAATTTCACTGGTAGTGTGTGATGGAAGAACTTGGGTAAAACTCTCACATCTGTGGTCAGTTGATTTTTTTTCTTTTTTTTAAGATTTTATTTATTTACTTGACAGCGCGTGTGCACACAAGCAGGGAAGCAGCAAGCAGAGGGAGGGGGAGAATCAGGCTTCCTGCTGAGCAGGGGGCCCGATGTGGGGCTCGATCCCAGGACCCTGAGATCATGACCTGAGCTGAAGGCAGACGCTTAACTGAATGAGCCACCCAGGTGCCCTGGTCAGTTGATTCTTGACAATGGTGCCAAGAGCGTTCAATGGGGAAAGAATGGTTTCCTCACCAAATGGTGCTGGGGGAGCTGGATATACACACACGCAGGATGAAGGTGGACCCCCTGCCTTACAGCATAGACAAAAATTGACATAAAAAGAATCAATACCTAACTTTAAGATCTAAAAATATAAAAACTCTTAAAAGAAATCGTAGGGACAAATCTTCATGACAAATATGTACAAATGGTCAATAAACACCTGTAAAGATTCTCAGCATCTTTAGTTATTAGGGAAATGCAAATCAAAACCTCAGCGAGATACCACTTCACAGCCACTGGGATGGCTATCACTTTAAAAACAACAACAGAAAAGAACAAGTAGTTAGGAGGATGTGGAGGAACTGGATCTCCTACATTGCTGGCGAGGATGTCTAATGGTGTAGCTGCTGTGCAGAATGCTTTGGTGGGTCCTCAGAAAGTTAAACATGGAATTACCCTGTGACCCAGCAGTTCCACTCCTAGGAATAGAACTGAAAACAGGACTCATACATGTGTGTATACCAGTGTTCATGGCAGCATTATTCGTAATAACCAAAAGATGGAAACAAACCAAATGTTCATCAACTGAGGACAGACAAAAGGTGGCATGTGCGTAGCATGCAGTATTATTCAGCCATAAAAAGGGATGCTAGTCCAACATGTGCCACAGCCTCCAAGACAGCACGCTGAGTGAGATAAGCCAGGCACAGAAGGACGAATACTGTGTGACTGCACTGAACACGAAATCCTTAGAACAGGCGAATTCTCAGAGGTTACCAGGGGCTGGGAAGAGGGGGTGGTGGGGGAGTTACTGCTTAATGGGTGCAGACTTGGCGTTTAGGGTGATGAAAAATTTGGGGACTAGGTAGTGGTGATGGTGGTATAATACTGTGAATGTACGTAATACCTCTGAATTGTGCACTTAAAAATGGTTAAAATGGCCAATTTTATCTTATATAAATTTTATCATAATAGAAAAAGAAAATGGGTTAAATGCTATTAGATTCTTTCCAGTGATCGAAATAAGGTAAAAGAATTTGCTGTAGAGTGTTAAAGCTGTATAGAAATCCTCAGTATAAATAACACCATTGCAAAATGGGCAACATGCTTGAAAGACAACCTTTTTTTAAAAGCATCAATTACAGTACCTTTCCTTGGAAGAAAGAACGATTAAACAGAAGTGGCTTGAGGACGTTCATCTTCCTCTTTTATTAGCAAAGTGAATAAAAATAAACCTTATAGTCATCTCTTCTGCCGTGTTTGTACTTGGACGCTGCCAGCTTACATGATGAAGGCCGGGTATCTTTAAGTAGGAACACATGTGAAAGCTATGCAAACGGAAAACCATTCTATAAATCGAACTCCCTTCTCATTTTCTGGAAGAGCGGTGTTTAATCTACCTTTCAGCTCCTTCATTTGATTAGTTTATAAAGGTTTATATTGTAATTTCTTTTTCTCCCTTGTAGTATTTAGTGTCTTTGATCCAGGACAACCTGGGATGGATGTGGGTGTTCTACTTTTTCATTCTCATGGTAAGTGAGCGTGTGCCTTTTTTAACTCGTGGTTTTTCTTAGGAATTTAGTTCAAAGCATTTGCTTAGATCACTTCCTAAATCGGCACAATTGCTGAAGGCTTTTAATGACCCTTTTGTGAAAAATAACATTTCATGCATCTAAAAGATACATTCTTTTTTTGTGGTGGGAGCAGGTCTATAGTTTGCCCTTGACCTGAGCCTAATGAATATTGCCATTTATAATTCCAGAAAAAGTGATGAGAGACTTACTGAAAGTATTAATCGGTGTACTCTTCCGGGGTACACTCTCTGTGCTAGCTATAATTTGGGAATTTTGAAGGAAATTACAGTGTACAAAAAGCAACATCGGGCTCTAAAAGAAGCATTGCTGTAATTAAACTGTGGTATGTAGGTTCTAAAATGAAGAAAGTCTCTTGAGAAAATATTTGTCATGCCTTAAACATTCTCGGCCGGAATCGTGTACTTTCTGGGAAATAGCCAATTCAGAGCAAGGCCTTATACTTTTAAAACGTTGCTCTCTGTTGAATAAATATGTGACCTACCCTCCTGCATTATTGGTGAAATGGTGCTCAAGACAGGTCTGCGTGAGAGAGTCTGGTGACAGCTTCATCCACGGGGGGATGCATTTTGTATCCCGTCCCTAAATCTAGCGCATCCTAATTGGAGACAGCCTCAAGCGCTCCAAGTGCAGCCACGGTCCTCCAGCCTTGTCCAAGGAGCCCAGGGATAGCTCAGCTCCCGAATTCCCTGGAGCTGCCTTAGGGCTACGTACTCTGCTATCACAGAGGATGCTGCTTCTGCCTAACTGCCTTCCGGCTTCTAAAGACTGGGCCATATGTCTCTGTGTTCCACTTCTGACATCTGTGCTAAATAGAGGGAAATGTCTCCTGATGAACCTGCTGTGTGATCATACAAGAAATTGTATTAGAAAGAAAACTGAATCTATTAGGAAAAGCACTGTTTTTAAAGTGGGCTCCAGGGGCACCTGGCTGGCTCAGTCGGTAGAGCGTGCGACTCCTGGTCCTGGGGTCATGAGTTGGAGCCCCACATTGGGTGCAGAGATTACTTAAATAAAAAATAAATAAAGCGAGCTCCAGTACCAATTTTTTGCTCTACCTATGGCAAATTATTTAATTTTGTGTACCTTAGTTCTTTTTCTGGAGACTATGTAACATTAAGTTTTTTAAAAAAATACTAACCTGATTTTCAAAATCATTTTCTAATTCATTGGAAAAGATGGAGTTATCTACAAATTTGTACGAAGTCAAAATGATTGCAATTGTCCACACATTCATTATTACGTTCAAAACATGATGCTTTAACAGAGTTAATTGTCACTGCATATTTAATGCTTTGTTCTCTTCACAGACAAGTTGTACAATTTTATTTATCTCGCCATTAATAGTGAGGGAAATCTGCTATCTTATGCAAAGACGACAGGCTCATGTATTGAGTGAGTGAGTGTTGCCCACAGAAGAGAAGAACAATGGGAGACACATCAGACTATTATTTTTTTTAACTCACCCTATTGGGGGTTGTCTTAAGAGCTCCAACAAAACCTCAGATGGTCAAGCCTCTTTCAGCAGTGTCAGCTGCTTGAGATGCTGACCGGTGGTGAAGGCTGGGCCGCTTTTCTGCACTGCCTGAGTTATTGTGGATGATTTTCATTGTTGCTTCATAAATGTACTGAATGGCCTATGAATCTGCCAGCCTCTTTATTTGGCCTGTTGAGGTTTATCCTTTTAACCTGAAATACTGTCTTGGACTTGGACCCTAATTCTCCAGCCTGGAAAGTTGAGTGGCCATGAGACCGTCGCACATGGTTTGCATCAATGACGGGCTCCGTGAATAGGAAAGGATCGTTGGATTTTGCTTTGATAATGAGCTTGCAGAGAGCGGCTCATCTTTGAAGCATCAAATCCTGGTAGAGTGCTCAAGCTGGATCAAGCATCAGCCTGCCTTGGACAAAGAAGCCCTTTGTTAACTGTGGTGGGAAAAATCACACTACATGGTGACTGGCTCAGTCACTCTCTCTGATCTAAAGTTACTCAGCTCCAGAAGCAGAAATACCTTCAAATTATTGTCAGCTCCTTCTCTTCTGTCTTCATTCAAAATTAACTTCGACTCCTGAAGTACTCAGTCTTCCTTTCAAGGACCATAAGGTACATCATCAGTTGTCATGAACATTCCAAGGTGTAGCTCACAGCTGAAGTACTCAACCCCAGATTTGCTCTCTGGGAACATTAGGATCCACTAGGACGCTGATCTGCTTAGCCCTATTTTCAGAGAATTGATCTTTCTCACGACCGGGTTCCTTGAGTTACCTCAGCAGAAGACTAGAATTAGAGACAGAGGGAAGACCTTTTGTCCTAGTAAGCATTAAGTATGTGACCTTGAATCACATTAATGGGTTACTAGGGCTTGGGAACTAGGTATCTATTCTTTAGAAGTTTGTAGCGTGTATGTCTTCAAGGCTGTGAATTCTCTACTAATTATCAATATTTTTAGGTCATTCTGTATATGTATTTTAAATTATGGAAACAAACTAGGGGGAAAATGTGCAATTTTGTGGGCTGCCTAATTTGTGTTGGGTTAGGGAATATTTTTCAGCTTCTTGCTTTATACTCTAAAATGTGGTGTGTAAATTTATGAACTTGTTAATGTTATTTAATCAAGGAGATTTCCAATCAGTTAATTCCTTATTACTGACAAAAAAGGGAAAATACGAAACACAGGAAGGGAAAATAAACTGACTTTTATAGTAAATACCTGTCCATCTGGTTATTTAAATATATACTGTGACTTCCTCTTTCTAGGATGTGATTCATACCTTATAATTTCCTGCGGTTGACCATTTACTGACCCTGCGGTGCTACCAGACTACAGCTAGCTTCTCCCTGATGGCCCCGTCTCTGTTATGTTCTGTGAACACCTTCCCTTCCCTTTTGTGTGAGATTGTGCTAAGTTTGGATGAGTTGCCTGGTTGTAATTTAAGAATTGTCTGTAGATGAATGCCATTTTTTTATTATTTAACCTCCTTCTGACATTTGGCTGAGAGTTTCCTCTCTGCCCACATGATCAGTATGGTAGCATCTTTGTGTCCTGACATCAACATTGTTTTCTTATACTGTTTTTTATTATTTTATTTTTTTTACCCTGTTTAAACTTAGCTGGGTGAGTGTTCCCCTGACGTCTTTGTAACCTGCCAGCAGTATCTAAAATGAAATTATAAATAGATGAGTGCTCAGCCCTGAGTGAAAGGATATATTGCATGGTGGGTATATTTCCTTATTGTTCTAGTTCTGGCAGGCTACATAGGCATCAGCTTTAAAGAACTCCTAACTTCACTTTCTTATTAATTTCTTGTCCCTTGAAGAAAAGGCCACAGGGAAAGCTAATTTGGAGATGACAGCTTCTCTGACAGCTATCTCTCGGATGCTCACTAGGTTGAAGAAAATCACTCTGCCCTGCCCTTTCTGGTCACACTGTGTTCTCTTTTCCCCTTTTGTGTAGTTTCAAAGGAAGAAAGTCCCCTCCCTGCTCCTGCTTATTCTTTTCCTTCCTGCTTCCTAGAAGGCCAGAGTCCCATAGTCAACATTCATGCAAGAAATGCATCGTGAAGTTGATGGAGGGTGCAGGACGCTCTCATGCATTTCTTCCCTCCACTCTTTAAAACCTCTAGAAGTCTTCCCTGCTCCCCCATAAGTAACTGATAAAGCCTTTTCTTATCCCTCCTAGTTCTGCTGACTCCTATTTTTCTTTGCACAGCGAAACGTTTTGAGTTCATGGGTGGCCTCTGCTGCCTTTCTGGCTGTCCTACTAACTTCCTTCTCAGCGAGGTAACGAACTGTATATCTGCTTGCCCAGGACAGTCCAGGTTTATTCCTGTTGTTCTGACATAATTATCAGCAGCACCTCCCTTCTCTACACACGCCCCGGTTTGGACACGTTATCTGTACCCTCTCATCTCTTCTTTCCTCACCCTATAGAAACCGCACGTCTGAAGACCACTGAATTTGGAGCTCTTTTTCTCTCATTCCTTATCTTTCTTATTTCCTCTCTTGTACTGGACGCTGGTAACCACTCCATCCTCCTCAGGACTTTTCCCCCAGCTTCTATAGCATTTTAATTTATTGACTTTCCTGACCTCCTGTCCCCTTTACTGGGTTCCCTCGGTGTTCACCCTCTGGTAGTTTCTTTTCTACAATAAGTGTCAGCACCTTTCCCCAGTGAGCTGTTCTTCTCATCTACCAGTAGCTCTGGTAAATACTTAGCGAATAAGAAACCATTAAAGAGAGGTCTGGTATCAGTTTGTTAAATACTATCTGGTGTATAGTGAAGAGCAAGTCTCAAGGGAAATGGACTCAAGTCCTATAACCTCAACTCCCTTGTCCTGTCCCCACACGGACCACTCTGCCAATTGCCTACAGGAATGGTTTTCAAGGTGTCTAAGTCATAAACCCTTTTGAGAATCTGAAAGCCATTTACCCTCTCCCTAGATCAAAGCACACATATGAATGAACATTCAAAATTTGTTACAGGGTGTTCATGGGCCAAAACTTGAAGCCCTTCCTTGGACCACAAAGTTAGAAACCTTGGTGTAGAGAACCAAGTGCCGCCTGGCATGAGGTTTTCCACAGTCTGGTTTCGAGCTGTTTCTTTCCTGATTGCCACGCTACATGAACCTTCTACAGAATCAGACAGGTTGGCTCATCACTTGCTACGAATGGCGGTTGTGTTTTCACATCTTCTTGTTTTTTTTTTTAAGGAAGCACCTGTATTTACATTTAAAATAATTTAAAAAAAAAACTGTGATGGGAGCGCCTGGGTGGCACAGCGGTTAAGCGTCTGCCTTCGGCTCAGGGCGTGATCCCAGCGTTGTGGGATCGAGCCCCACGTCAGGCTCCTCTGCTATGAGCCTGCTTCTTCCTCTCCCACTCCCCCTGCTTGTGTTCCCTCTCTCGCTGGCTGTCTCTCTGTCGAATAAATAAATAAAATCTTAAAAAAACTGTGATGAAAATACATATAGCATTTACCATTTTAATCATTTTAAGCGTATAGTACAGTAGTATTATGAGTATTCCCGTTGTGCATACCTTCTTGTCTGTGATACCCCTTTTTAACTCTTAGCCTTATGAATCTCAACTTTCTTCCAAGGCTTGGCCAGCACTGGCTAGTCCAAGACACCTTTCCCAACCAGCATGACTAGCATCCGCTGTCTCGCCTTCCTTGGCTAGGAATAACAATATTACTTACTTGGTGCTTAGCTGCTTCTGTCTTAGCTATTTTTTACATCTAACTCCCCAAGGAGATTGTTGCTCTTTTTCTCCAATTTCCTGCATGGTTGGTGCTGAGTAAATGTTGATTATGTTGGAAAAGGTGGAAGGAAAATGAGGGAGTGGAGGGTAGGCAAAGCGGGGTGTCGGTCCCTGACCCTGCCGATGGCCCTTCCTCTTTATATACAATACCGCCTCCCGCAGTAGTGGCCAGGTGGGGAGGCTGGCCGGCCTAGGGTGCATTATCCTCTCCTCAGGCTCCTTGGGAGACCTGTCAGCTCTCCCAGAGGCTAAGCAACAGTGAGCAGCGAGCTTTTTGCTCCAGCGCAGGTCCCACGCTGTTCAGGCTTCTGTCTGTATTCCTGCTGTGCGATTTCACCTGGACTGCCCTCCTTCCGCTGCCGTTCCAGTGCTGTTCATCCGTCTCAGCCGCTGGCGGCCTGCCTCCGAGGAGCTTGTCCTGATGACGCTGCTCCTCACGCTCTTTCTCTTCCTTAAACTTCCAGAGCCGTTACTCCTAGACCACACAGTCTGCCCCAGGCTGATGGATTTTACTGCTCTATTTTGTTCTCTGGTTGTTTCTGGTTGTCATTTCCTCAATTAAATTGTGAGCATCAAAGACTAAGCTCCATGTCCAAGGATGTACCCGCCATTTAATCCAGGCAGCCGGTTTACCTTCCCATGTGGCCTCTTGTACTTTCAGATTCAGGGTCATCTCCCTTTTGCTTTTCCTTAGATGCCCTGATCGTTTTCTGGTGACCAAGTTTGTTTCAGCATCTATCGGAATAAATCAGATTAAAAAGCAGATAATGATATTTATATATGCAAACATAGGTAAGGTAGATAATATAGATCACTGAAATGGTTATATGCATGTGTGACAGCTTATGGGCCACAGTATATATGTTATATGTAAATATATGTGTGCATACACACATATACATACGTACCTACACACACATACGTCAAGTCTAATACTTGAAATTCTGTACCTGTGTACCCGGTAGTGTGGTCTTCCTCTCATCCTCACGTAATAGTTCACATACATGTATGTCTTTAAAAAGTGCCCACCCGCTCACTACTCTCTCTTACGCCCACCACATCGTTGTGAGGCAGGACGTGTGGTTCTGTACCTCCGATGGGAGAGCTGAGGCTCGGAGACATTCAGTGGTTTGCCTAGGGTCACAGAGTTAGTAAATGACAGAAGCAGAATGAAATAAAAACCCAGGCCTTTTGACTTAACTCTAGCACTTTTGCCATGATACCATGTGGCCTCTTCTCATTTGATTTCATCTTAGCCTTACTTGCAAGGTATTTACGTTGTGCAACTGCTCTCATCTTTTCCAAGGCCCAGAGTCCCAGGGCCTGAGCAGACCTTGAGTTAAAACGGCCTCCGGCCCTGCACCTGCTGCTCGGTGGGGTCCCCGCCAGGCCCCTCAGAGCTGCTGCCCTTGTGCCAGCCCACGGCTTCCCTCTGCAGTTGCTTTGCATCCCCAAGTTTGCCTTTGTAAAGAATGCCTCTTCCCTCTTTTTCTCGGTCCTTTTCCCTGAGGGTCGGGGATTCTGCCACCTGACGGCCTCTTGCATTGTCATTTCTTCCCTCCTTCCGGGCCCCTGGATAAGTTGGTGCAGGTGTGATGACGTCATGTGCTCACCTTTGCCAGGGCTGCCTCTTTCCTCTTGACCAAGATCCCTGCTTCGTCCCTTTCTTTCTAATGAATGCTGCATTAACTTTGAATGACGGGCTTGCTTCTGAGATGCCGGTAGTCCGCTTTTTCATGCCTGCTATTGTCCTACTGAAGAAATAACTATTTTTTCCTTTTGCCTTTCCAGAAATTCAAGAAGTACCAAAATCATTTGGAACTGTTCTAAATCCCCCTTATCACGGTGGAGTGTTGATAAAAGTGCTGCCCTGTTTGACCAGAATGTTGTGGATTTTAATGGGATGATTGTATTTACGTGAAACCTTTCATCTGAGGACTTCAGAGGCCTTCACCTTGTTTAATTGTTACTATCACACCCTAAAGAGGGACATCAGGATACCATAGTCCTAAATTCTGTGTGTGTGTGTGTGTGTGTGTGTGTGCGCAATTGCTTATTTATTTAGCGTTTTGTTTGTTTTCCTAGCCTCGCCCTAAGACAAGTTTCAGAAACCTAACAGTAATGCAGTTGGTTTCCATTAAAATGACCACCTAATGAGTAGCATACATGAGTTGCCTTTGTTTCGTGGGATGAAGATGTTAGTGGGGTTATAAAAGAACTGGAGGCAGGCGGGTGCGGCTGGGAGGTGAAGCAACAGTGACTAGAATCGAGTCCACTGAGACCCTGCCCCAAATGCCCCAGAGCCGTGAAACAGGTTTCACCATTGTTGGCACTACTAGCTGGGTTCATGTAAAAGATGATCCTATGAATGAGCTCTTGGGGGCAATGTAAGTGCTGCATCATCACCCAGATTAGCAGAACTTTTCGAGATAAGACTGTGTCACGACCGGAGGAAAGGTTCCTAATTAAGTTAAAATAAGACCATAGCCCCCCCACCCCCACCCCTGGTCTCTGCAATCACTTAGGCTCTTGAAACAGCCTCTGGATAAAGGAATGTGTTAGTTAAGACAAGAATCTTTTTGAGAAAAGACTCAGGGGTGGCATATAGAAATGGCCCAGAGCTGCCCCCCTTCCCGCATCCAGCTATTTGGCTCGGGCTCAGCACTGCTACTTTTTGCCAGAGCGCATGGAGTGCTGTGAGATTGTGCTGGTTCTCATCTGTAAGGAGATTTTTTTTTTTAAGATTTTATTTATTTATTTGACAGAGATAGAGACAGCCAGCGAGAGAGGGAACACAAGCAGGGGGAGTGGGAGAGGAAGAAGCAGGCTCATAGCAGAGGAGCCTGATGTGGGGCTCGATCCCACAACTCTGGGATCACGCCCTGAGCCGAAGGCAGACGCTTAACCGCTGTGCCACCCAGGCGCCCCTGTAAGGAGATTTTATATCAACAGGTGTGTTTTCCTCCTTCTGCCCATCCCAAAGGAAGTCGGTCTTCCCCCGTCAAGCTCCTTCCCCGGCTCAGGCCGTTCATATTTCTTGACTCAGCAGGGGGAGACAAAGTCCCAGAGACCCTGCCTGCTGTACTTTCCAGCACCAGAAGGTGCCACGTGTTCTTTATTTCATGATTGCTGTATATGTGTTTTGAAACCCTCTTTATTTCATTATTACTGTATATGTGGAGTTCCCGCTGCACACCCCTGCCCCTGCCCCCAGCCTCCTACCACAGCTGACAGCCGCCCAGCCTACTTTACGGGAAGATGGAGATTCTCTGGAGTGTCTCCACTTAGACATTTCTGCCTCCCAGAGGAAGCAATGCCTTAGCTTCACTGTAAATCCCACGGCTTTTGACTAGCTTCCTCGCACCTTTCATTCCCAGTCATTAAACTCTGCAAGCCTCTCATTTGACATCCTCAACCATCCCTTCTACCCTGAGGAGTGAGTCCAAGTCCAAACCCACATGGATGGGCTACCCATGCAAACCTCTCTCCCAACCCCCTTCTCTCTTTTTTCCACCACACTAACTGTTCCTTCCCTAACCTGGACACAAGCTTTGAAATACTGAGGTGAGAGCTAAAGCATAGTCTGCCTCCTCCCCCAGGTGTGAACTCCTTCGCATGGTCCCCTAACAGCTACGTGGGACCAGCACTTGGGAATGTTCTTTTCTGCTGACCGAGCGCGCCCTCCCTAGTGAGGCCATTCCATTGTTCCAGAGCTCTAATTGTTAGAAAACTCCTTATCCTTTCCTTATTATTTCTTCCTTCCCAAGCAACACAGATGTATTTTTTCTCTTGGAATATTTGAGGACCGCTTCCCTCTCTTTTTCAGCCTTTTGGGCTTCCAAAAATCTTTTTTTTTTTTCTTTTTGATTTTTTTTTTATTTTTATTTATTCGACAGAGATAGAGACAGCCAGCGAGAGAAGGAACACAAGCAGGGGGAATGGGAGAGGAAGAAGCAGGCTCATAGCAGAGGAGCCTGATGTGGGGCCTCGATCCCATAACGCCGGGATCACGCCCTGAGCGGAAGGCAGACGCTTAACCGCTGTGCCACCCAGGCGCCCCTGGGCTTCCAAAAATCTTAAATCTGTATTGAAACTGTTCCCCCAGCTATTGATTTCTGATCAAATCTACCAATGCAGTTCTTTACTTTTGAAGTCCTTGCCTCTCTTCTTTGAGCTCTTCTCTCTCCGATTTGATTTCCCCTCTTTCTCCTAATATTCAATCTCAAGAACACTCTCTGGACAAAATTGTTTCATCTTCTGTACTCCAGAGGCTCTCGTTAATACTCTATTTTCAGCCGTGTCTTTATCAGTCTACAGAACTCTGGAAAGTCAGGATCACCTTCTAACCATTTAGAAAATCTCCTAATATGGTGCCTGGCGAGGGGAAGGTAGAACTTAATTTAATTTCCTCTGTTCTAGTTTTTTCCTTTAGAAAGCTTCCTTTTTCGTATTTTTCTAATACCTACAGGTGACTACATAGTATTTATCTCTAGCCCCAATTTGTTACTCATTTTTTAATCTTAAATTGCCTGGAGCTCACTAGGATGTCCTGTTGGCAGCCCGATTTAATATAGTTCGTTTCCTCCACCCAGTTCTTGCAGATCCACTATTCATATAACCTTCCCACTGGACTTTGTATAATAAGCTGCTTGGAACATTTCCAAGCAACCTCAGTTCTTCGTCATTAAGTAGCTGTCTCTTTTCCTAGACCATGAGTCCTCAACTGTGCCATAATCCTCATACTGTCTGGTTTCTCTTTAACTGTCAGTGGCAACACCATCCTTCACAGCCTTAAGGATCATTTTTGACACATCTTTTCCTCTCTCCATGCAGTCAGCCTCCAGGTGTTGCTGATCCTTTCTTGCTTTTTTCATTCATTGTTCTTGTTAATTTCTAAGCTACCTTACTCTACCTGAATTAGTCACAGCGGCCTTATTTTTGGTGTTCCTGCCTTATTTTTGTCTTGTCCCGCTCCAGTCTGGATACACTCAACTCTTAGAATAATCTTCTTGAAGAGTGTTTTTGTGGTGTTAGTCTCCTGGTCATGTATCAAAAGTGTCTCTCTTCTTTACTGGATTAATTTTGAGATCTTGCATGAATCCTCACTTTCAGCGAGAAAATCTGGGAGACCAGAGCTCTGAGAGCAAGCATGGGGGACACTTCTCTTCCAGTGGCGTCTTGTTAGAGCGTTGAACAGCTCTCTTCCCTTATCTTTTTTTTTTTTTAACTTTATTGAAATATAATTTACACATACCATACGAGTCACCCACTTAAAGTGGACAGTGGTTTTAGGCACATTCACAGATTTGTACGTCCATCACTATTGTTAATTTTAGAACATTTTCATCACCCCAGGAAGAAACCCCAGATTCATTAGCAGTCACTCTCCTTCTCCTTTATCCCCAGATCCTGGCAACTACTGATTTATTTATTTATTTATTTATTTATTTATTTATTTATTTATTTATTTATTTTTAAGATTTCATTTACTTATTTTAGAGAGAGAGAGCGCGCGAGAGCACGAGTGCGACTAGGGAGAGAAACAGAGGGAAAGGGAGATAATCTCCAGCAGACACGGCACTGAGCTCACAGCCCGACATGGGGCTCAATCTCACAACCGTGAGATCACGACCTGAGCCGAAACCAAGAGTCAGACACTCAACCGACTGAGCCACCCAGGCGCCTCCTAATTTACATTCTGTATCTATTTGTCTATTCTGGACATTTCACATAAATGGGATCATATAATAACATGCAGTCTTTTGTAATTGGCTTCTTAGCATTATGTTTTCAAGGCTGTTCTAACTGGGTTTTCTTAGATTCTGTATTTGTCTACTTGGCATTCATTCATCAGAGGGCCAACTGTATTAACTGTACTTTTCTTATTTCCTGTGTTCTTGATGCTCTGACATTTGTGGCCTCTGTGACGGGGTAGAGACTGCCTCTCCCCGGGTTAGCCAGTTCTTAGAGATAGCAAAGAACTGTCCCTGAGGCACACTTTTCATATGCAAACGAACCAATCCAGAGCCCACACCCTGAACCAACCTTCTACTTTATCAACCGCTCACACACAGCGCCAATATTTTTTGCCCTAAATCACCCCAGAGCCAGGTACCAGACAACTAGGGACAGCCCCTATTTCCCAAAGCCTGTCAGAGTTATCCAGACAAGCCAGTCCTGAACTATTTACCCTGTTCTGCCTTCCCTTTCCTGCAGAAAACATAATAAAGGCTCTGGTTCCAGTTTTCTCCTATTCCTCCTGCCTCCAGACCCAAACTGGAGAGCCTCCCCGTGTGGCCCTGTGTGGCATGGTGTGCCCTCCTCTCAGGAATTGTAAGTAATAAAGCTCTTCTTCCAATGGCATCGACCTCTCTGTGTCATCACTCAGTAACTCCATGAATGAAAATTCAGCAAGTAAAATTGAGACAAAGTCTCATTTATGTTCCACGTATCAGTTCCTCATTCCATCTTTTTTAACTGGATTTTGGATTTTATACATACACCACATTTTGTTGATTCAATCTTCAGTTGATGGACTTCCCGGTTATACCCACTTTTGGCTATTGTGAAAAATGCTGCTGTGAGCTTAGTGTACAAGTTTTGTGTGGATCTGTGTTTTCAGGTCTCTTGGGTATATTCCTAGGTGTGGAATTGCCGAGTCATATGGTGACTATATTTAGCGTATAGAACTGCCAAACTATCTTCTAGAGTGGCTACACCATTTTACGATCCTGCCAGCAATAGGTGAAAGTTCCAGTTTCTCCATGTCTTCATCTGTACTTGTTATTGTATGACTTTTTAAACTTCGTCATCCTCATAGATTTGAAGTGGTGTCTTACTGTGGTTTTTATTTGCAGTTCTCTAGTAACTAATGATGTTGAGCAACTTTTCACGTTGAGCAACTTTTCAAGGAAGAGTGTTTCCTTTACCCATTTTAAAACTAGATTGTCTTTTTACTGTTGAATTGTAGCAGTTCTTTTTGTATTCTGGATATAAGTCCCTTATTAGATACATGATTTGAAAATATTTTCTCTTAACTTGTGGATTGCCTTTTCACTTTCTTGCTGGTGACCTTTGAAACTCAATTTTTAAAAAATTTTGATAAAGTCAGCTTACATATTTTTTTTCATTGCTTTTGAGTTTGGTGTCATATGCAAGATATCTTTGCCTAATCCAAGGTCATGAAGATTTAGTCCTAAATTTTCTCTTAAGAGTTTTATTGTTTTAGCTCTTACCTTTAGGTGTATGACCCATTTTGAGTTAATTTTTGTATGTGGTATAAGATAGGAGTCCACGTTCATTCTTTTGCACGTGGACATCCAGTTGTTCCAGCATCATTTGTTGAAAGACTGTTCTTTCCTCATTGAAATGTCTTGGCACCCTGTCAAAGACCCATTGATCATTAATGTAAAGGTTTATTTCTGGATTCTCAGTTCTGTGCCATTGACCTATACATCTAAATGATTTCTATGTCTGTCCTTATGTTAGTACCTCACAGTATTGATTTTTGAAGCTTTGTAGTAAGTTTTGAGAACAGGTAGAGTGGGTCTTCCTACTTTGTTCTTCTTTGTCAGAATTGGTTTAGTGATTCTGGGTCCCTTATTTTTCCATGTGAATTTTATGGTTTCTCAATTTATGCAAAAAAAAAAAAAAGGCAGCTGGAATTTGGAAAGGGATTGTGTTGACTCTGTAGATCAATTTGGGGAGTATTGCCATCTTAACAGTATTAAATCTTCCAGTCCTTGAATATGGGATATCTTCCCATTTATTTAGGTCTTCTTAAATTTCATTCAATCATGTTTTGTAGTTTTCAGTGTACAAGTCTTGTACTTCTTTTGTTACATTTATTCCTAAGTAATTTTTCTTTCGATGCTATTGTAAATGGATTGTTTGCTTAGTTTCATTTCCTTTTTCTTTTCTTTAGATTTTATTTATTTATTTGAGACAGAGTGAAAGAGGGCACAAGCAGCGGGGAGGGTCAGAGGGAGAAGCAGACCCCCGCCTGAGCCAGGAGCCCGATGTGGGACTTGATCCCAGGACCCTGGGATCCTGACCGGAGTCGAAGGCAGAGGCTTAACTGACTAGCCACCCAGGCGCACCTGTTTGCTTAGTTTCGTTTCATATTGTTTACTGCTAGTATATAGAGATACAGCTGATTTTTGTACATCGATCTTGTGTCCTACCCCCTAGCTGAACTTGTTTTATGTTTTTTTTTAATCTTTTTTTTTCTTTAAAGCTTTTATTTATTTGACAGAGATAGAGACAGCCAGCGAGAGAAGGAACACAAGCAGGGGGAGTGGGAGAGGAAGAAGCAGGCTCATAGCGGAGGATCCTGATGTGGGGCTCGATCCCATAATGCCGGGATCACGCCCTGAGCCGAAGGCAGACGCTTAACCGCTGTGCCACCCAGACGCCCCTGAACTTGTTTTATGTTCTAATAATTCTTCCTTAGGATTTATTTTTTAAAGTTCTTCATCCTATCTTTTTTCTTTTTTAAAAGATTTATTTATTTATCTATTTATTTATTTATCAGAGAGACAGAGAGAGAGAGAGAACAAACAGGGGAGTGGCAGGCAGAGGAAAAAACAGGCTCCCTGCTGAGCAAGGACCCCCCCTGAGACTCAATCCCAGAATGGGATCATGACCTGAGCCAAGGCAGATGGTTAACCCACTGAGCCATCCAGCCATCCCTCTTAGAATTTTTTTGTATGCAAGATCATACCATCTGGGAATAGAAATAGTTTTACTTCTTCCTTTCCAGTATGGATGACTGTTACTTCTTTTTCTTACCTAATTTCCCTGGTTAGAACTTTCACTACTGTATTGAATATAAGTGGCAACAGTGGCCATTCTTGTCCTGCTCCTAATCTTTGGAGGAAAACATCCAGTCTTTCACCATTAAGTATGATGTTAGCTGTGGGTTTTTCATAGATGGCCTCTTACCTTTTTGTCATTCTAAACTATCTTGTTTCTCTGTCTACTCTCTGAATTTATGGTATGGTGGAAGGAACGTGGACCTCAAAATCAGATTTGGATTTGAATTGATTGTCTTATTAATTCTACAAGATGTTGAGTGTTAAGACACCAGTATATAGAAGAAAATCCCTGCTCCCAAACTGCTGTTTATACAGTGAGAGACTGTCATATGGATAAAATATTGTAGTGTGATAAGTGCTGTGATGGGGGGCGCCTGGGTGGCTCAGTCATTAAGCGTCTGCCTTCGGCTCAGGGCGTGGTCCCGGGGTCCTGGGATCGAGCCCTACATCAGGCTCCCTGCTCTGTGGGAAGCCTGCTTCTTCCTCTCCCACTCCCCCTGCTGTGTTCCGTCTCTCGCTGGCTGTCTCTCTCTTTCTGTCAAATAAATAAATAAAATCTTTAAAAAATAAATAAGTGCTGTGATGGGAGTATGGCCAGGCCTGTGAGGAGTACAGAAAACAGGTCCTTGGGAAGATCAGCTTAAGGAGATGATGCCTAAATTGCTCTTGAACAATTGGAGATAGTCTTGGAAGAGAGGGTACCTGTGTAGAGATGGGATGGTAACTGGATTCTGTGAACCACAGGTCGGTCCGTGAGGCTTGAGTCTGGAATGCTTGCAAGTGAGGGGTTTGAGGTGATCCTAGGGAGATAAGTGGGGCTTTGCAAGCTTCTGAAGGCTTTGTGAGAACTGGATGGTGGTAGGGGAGGAGATGGAGATGGATTGGTGGTAAGAGAGACCGTGAATGGGAAGATCTGGAGATAGGAGGTTATGCCTAAGCAGGGAAGAATCAAAGTCCCAAAGTAAAGATGGAAGAAGGGAAGAGAGTCAGGGAAGATTCAGAGGTAGAAGTAACAAGGTATGTTGCACTTGACTGTGAGAGGTGAAGAAAATGGACTTGAAGAGAATGATTCTCGGGTGTCTGATGTGGGATTCTGGGTTGTTTGGTGGACTAACCTGAGATTTAGTTTTCTCATCTATAAAATGGAAAAAGATATCACAGATCTCAGTATATGGGAACTATCACAGATAATAGTATATGGGAATCTCAGCACAAGCACATGGTTGGAACTCAAGAAATACTCATTCTTTTTGCTTTCCCCCATTGTATCTGTTTCTTCTGTTCTTTTAAATGTAGGCCTTCATTAGGTTAGTTCTGCCTTCAGAATGCTTTTCTTTGCTGTGTCCCATAGTCCCCACTGGTACCCCTGTGTGGGTGACTCCCACATCTCTCTGTCCACCCTCATCTCTCTCCTAAGTATTTTTGACTGTGTTCTGAGCATCTACACAGCCTCTTAATTTTTAAAAAGAAGAACCATCCCCCAAATCTCTTCCTCCTCCTTATATCTGTAAGTCTATGAATGCTGCTATCAATTTCTGTCATTCCAGCTTAAAATCATTTTTTTCTCATTGAAAAACACATTTGTCTCTTACGGTTTCTAGTTTTCCAGAGTCATTTTGATGTCTTTCTGTCCTCTCATCTCCTCACTTTCAGTGAAATTCAGGCTCTGTTTAATCCCTTCCATAATACTTTACACACCTGTTTCCTTTTCTGTCCCCCTAGTACTGCTTTCCTTCAGGCTTTTCTTAGTACCATCTGAACTAAAACACTCATTCTCTACCCCTGGTTTCTCTCCCTTTTGGTCCACCCTGCTGGAACTGCCAGGCTGAGCTTCCAGGAACTGACTCGATCATGACTCTCACCCGGTTGACTGTCTTCAGTGAGTTCTCTACGCCCACTGGATTGTAGCTTAAGGCACTGCGTGTCCAAACCCTATGTGCTTCTCCAGTTTTAGCTCCCCACATCCTTGTAGAAAAATGAGAGAGTGTTCTGTACCTTAAGTATCATCTCTGACTCTTCCCTTGTGGAAAGTGTACTTGTTCTCCAAGTCATAGCTCATGGATCCTGCCTGATTTTCATCAAACCAGGTAGTTCCCCTTCCTCATATCCTGTAGGACTTTGTGCTTCATTAAAATGATTTGTGTACATATCTTAGATAGATTTAATCTCTTCCAGGGTGCCGCCTCCATCTCTGTAAACCCCAAAATGCCTTTCTCATATTCAATCAATATTTGTTAATGGAATATACTACATTCTCATCTTCCTGAAGCATGAGCTTTGCTTTTCCAAATGCCTATCCCCAAGGGTGTGTGACACAGACAATAAGAGGATGAAGGGCCACAGACTTTTCCCTGTGGATCTTCTTGTAATTTAATACTGAGTAGTGTGAGGATATTACAAAGACACATTCTTATTTAAATTTTTGATAACTAAGTCCAGCAGTATGTAGTGGGTTTGATATAGTCCATATAACATTTTTTAATAATAATTTTTTATTATATTATGTTAGTCACCATTCAGTATATTCCTAGTTTTTGATGTAAAGTTCCATGATTCATTACTTGCGTGTAACACCCAGTGCACCATGCAATACGTGCCCTCCTTAACACCCATCACCGGCCTATCCCGTTCCATATAACATTTAACTGTTTATGCGTTAACTCTTGTTTGGATGTAAGTCATCATAGACCGTATGGGAGCTTGATTGGGAAATTAGCCCAAGTGCTGTGCAGTTATGCAGAGCTGTAGGTACCAGTCTGGCTTTCCCTTGTAGAATCTAGAAATACGCTTATATACTTCTTCCACACTTTCAGTCAGAGTAAATAGCCAAGTGATTCATTTGGGAAATTACACGAGGTATGCCCTGACCTCCCCTGCCCTTCCCTGGAGGGGAGGCTACCTCTGCTGGGTTTGGAAGGAGGTAGCTCTCAGTCCCAGCCTCTGATTAGTGATTTCCAGGAACTGAGAAGGGTAGCAGGAATAGAACGAATTAGATAGTTTCTGTCTTGGGCTAAAAAAACTCAAATAGTCAGTTCCTATAGCACTTGTCTCCTGGCAGCCAGACAAGGAAGGAGAGAAACTGTGAAGGGTGCCAGGGTGCCAATAGAGCAGCCGTGTCCTTGGCAGAGCTCAGAATAGCATTCACAGTGCTCAGTGATTCATCGTGCGCAGGCCTGCCCACCCATGATCTGAGTGGCTGAGGACAGGGTGAGTCAGGCCTCCAGCAGTTTCCTTTCCCGACTTGAATTCTGTGCCCTTCCCGGGCTTGCTGGGCTGCGGAGCAGTGGGGAGGCCAATGATGTAGGAGGCAGTGCCAGCCAGGAGAGGCTCTGCTCTCTGGTCCATTCCTTTTTGAAGGGCTTCCTGCTCCTGTCTGTACCAAGCCCTAGGGAAATATGGAGAAGAGCAGTCCTGAGATTTGGAAGATAGTGGTCGTTTTTAGAGACTTATCTAAATTTGGGGCCTACTTTTTTTGGTTAAGATTTTATTTATCTATTTGAGAGAGAGAAAGAGGATGAGAAGAGGGAGAGAGAGGGAG
The DNA here is from genome assembly GCF_002007445.2 of Ailuropoda melanoleuca. Taxonomy (NCBI): domain Eukaryota; kingdom Metazoa; phylum Chordata; class Mammalia; order Carnivora; family Ursidae; genus Ailuropoda; species Ailuropoda melanoleuca. The sequence continues at coordinate 198,972,584 of NC_048218.1, read as the reverse complement.
AGAGAGAGAGAAGCAGACTCCCCACTGAGCAGGGAGCCAGATGCGGGGCTTCATCCTGGGGCCCCAGGACCACAACCTGAGCCAAAGCAGACATCCAACCGACCAAGCCACCCAGGCGCCCCAGTTAGGGGGCTACTTAGCCCCATTTGCTGGACTTGCTTCTACGTCAATCTCTATGATATCCCTCAGTATTATATTCTGCCCCTCTTAAATCCAATCTGCATTCTGTTCCCTTTGTCCCACTCTTCTCTCTTAATTCTTTTCTCTCTCCCCTTGCTCAGCAAGCATTATATTTACGTATGAAATCACAGTTGTTGGATTTTTCCTTCTCAGGATAGCTTTTCAACCAGGTATGTCACATCTCTTGGTTGGTCCTCCCCTATTACTAGCCCTAACTCAAGATATTACCAACACCAAATTATCTCAATGACAAATCCTGGTGTTCTCAGCACTAAACCCCCTAGTGCGGGTCCAGGCCCAGAGTTCACCACATCTGTCCCCCTTTGACTTCCAGCAGAATCCCTGGTTGAAAAATCATCCTAATGCTATACTTTGCTTAAAAATGAGTCATCCTTCATCTGGTCAACCCGAGACAGGCCACGGGTCTCATGGGCTCCTTTAGCTAAGCTTCTCATTCTCTCATCACTGCACAGCTTGTGCTGAATATCCCACTTTATGTTTGTAGCAAGGCATTTTTTTCTCTCTCGCCACTTTCCCAGCACTCGTTTTCTTGGATCCACTCAAGTTCAAACTGTGACGTGTCTGTGTTCCTCCTTCACAGCAGGAGCTCCTTGCCTTCTAGCTCTGCGTGTGTCTGTCACCAGAATCGTTCCAGGATGCTTTAGAGAAATTCAGGCACAGCTAGGTTGGGTGACTTGTCTAGAGTGACATAGCACCGTCTGAGTGAGAGTGATAATTTACTGCTTTAGAGATTTTCTATTTTCCCTTCCTTGTGGCTGCACAGCACACATGCTCTGAGGGGAAGGCAGCTTTACTAACAAAACATCCAAGGGCATTATTTCCAAAAAGAGCTAGACAAGATGAAGCATGGAGGGCTGTGTCGATTACACCACAAGTGAGGATAGAAAACAGGAGGAGGTTGGGTATGAGTAATACTTCACTTTTGTACAGGGTCAACCCTTGTCATAAATATGACCTGGTCTCTGGATCAAAGCTAATTCTAAGCCCTATTGGATGACCCACATATTCCAGACATGTTACACAATATTTTAAAGCACGAGGGATAGTTATTTAGAATTCACTGTGATGGGATAACTTGGGGGGGCTTCAGTGTGAAGTGTTTTGAAGTAGCTTTTGTGTTTATCATTAGAGCAACTCCATGAAATCGGGAGGACAGATATTTAGGCCCATTGTAAAGTGAGGACCCTGAGGCAAAGGGAATGAGTGAATGAATGAATGGGGCCTTTCAGCATTTATGCCAAAGAGCACAGACTTGGTTGGCACAATTGAGATTAGACCTCTGATCTGTGTTTGATTTCTATCATGCTGTTCTTTTTTTTTGGGAAACTTCTTTCACATAGGAGATGAGACCGGTCCATCTCCAGAAGGGCCTGTGCTCTGAGTGGTTTTATTAAAGCCATAATGTGTTTCTCTGAATTATCCACATGCTCTTCCCAATAGTGTTGTGTATGGAATCTGGAATTTATATTAAGTCCTGAGAGCAGGCTCCCTTCCTCAGTCCCTCAAGACTCAACTCCTCTGGCTCTGTGCACACCTTCCCAGACCACTCCTGCTAGCATCCACTTGACTTTCTCCTGACCATGCCACTTCCCATCTAATTGGCTCCTTATCTTGTCAATTCCTTGGCTTGTGGGGGCAGGAGAAGGGAACGGGACACTACTTGTTCTCTGGAGATGCTTCCCTTTGTTCTGTAAGTAATTCTTGAACACCTGCTATCTCTTGGGTTCCCTAATTATACTGCCTGTCATCATCATGTCCATCTACCGACTTCAAGGAAGCCCTCCCTTCAAGGAAGTCTACCGACTGTAATAAGTTCAGTGCTGGACTGAGAGCGTCCCACCCTCTTTATTACCATCACTACCAAGGAATTGAACATCTGTGTTAGTGACCATCCACACATCCCATCCTTCTAGTTTTCTAGACCTTAAGTTCAGTGCCTGCATTTGCCGGACACTGCAGCCACCATGAGGAGAATTAGGCTCATCAGATTTCCTAATCAAGTGGAAATATCCCTCTTCCAATCTCTTCAGCCTAAAATCTCTCTGACCATGTTTCACAGGATTGACAGGCTATGATCATGGCTCTCCTCACCTTGCCCTTGCCAGACATTATTAATCAATGGCCAGGCCAGGGCACTTAGTCAAACTGAGTCTGGACACAGATTTGAAGGTCCTCAACATGAAACAGTAGGGCCACTACATCTTACCATATTTTGCCTAAGGAGTTACAACAATTTTCAGAACCTTTTGAGACCACCACCTCTTTCTCTCCTTCCCACCTACACTCATCCTGACCTCCAAGCCCTAGACCTCTCATTCTGCCAGTCACCCCAGGCTGCCTCCTCTTATTGGTTTGCAGAGATCAGAAAAGCCCATGGCTGACCATTTCAAAGATGTGCTTTGATGGTCCAAGAATGCCTCACTCTTGGATTTTTGTTACACTCATCCTAAGCATACTTAGAAGCCAGCCCCTGCCCTAAGCTTTTCCCACTCTCCTCCACTTCAAGTGCCAAGCACTCATGGCTGGGTCAAAGCGTGGCTGACACTCAGCAGTCATGGAATTCTTCCTCTGTTGGCTCCCTGTGTCACCTTTAGCAGCAGATGTGCCATCATGGAGCCATCAGTGAGAGTCTCACTTCTGATCTTACTGATGAGCGGGAAGCCATATTCCTTCCACTCCACTAAAAATGTTCTCTTGACTTCCTCTTACCCTTTCCCCTTCACTTCTGTCTGCGTTATCCCAACCCTTTGCCAGGCCTGTCCACTCTGCTCCCTCTGGCATCTTCTTCTGTTCCATTGGTTCACTCTTCTTTCTCTGTCTAGTCTCTAGTCTCCTCCATGCTACTGGTTCTTCTACCTCAGTCTCTCCTAGCCTAAAAAACAGATAAAATGAATCAAAATGATGCCCCCCCAAATCCCTCTCTTCATCTTCATTGTTAAATGAATTGAAAATCATCTACACCCTAAACAATATAGCCACCACCCTCTGCCCCATTCTGACACTCCCCCTCCCCCTTGCAACCATCAGCTTCTGCGACTCTTCCAAAGAGCCCCCTCCCCTGTGCCCCCCTCCTCTTCATCCCTTCCCATGGCCACTGTTCGGGGCCAGACCTTCCTTACCTCTCGCCTAGCTGTCCAGAAGCTTCTGCCACCTCCTTCAATCTATTTCACACATTGATGCCTAGCTCATCAATCCCAGGGACAGCCTTGAGAACTTCATTCTGCTCAAAATTAAGTGGAAAATCCCCAATTTGGCAATCACGGCACTCTGGTCCTGGTCTCCTCTTACCTTTACAGCTACCTGTCCACTTGGATTCTTCTCCAGCCAAACTGGACTCTTTACTGAAATATACCCTCTTTTCTTCCTCTTGACCTTGACTCATGCTTTCTCTTCTGGAGCAGCCTTGCTTTTGTATCTGTCCTTCAGTGCTCAGCTCAAGTTCCCTCACATCCACAAATCTTTAGTGATCCCCACAACCAGCTCTGATCTCCTCTCCGAATCTCTCGAAGCACATTTTTGGAACTTCCTGAACTGTCATATTCCTACTAGTTGGTCTATTTCTGGCCATTGATCTCCTTGAGGATAAAGAATATGTATTTTTAATTTTATCTGCCTTCTCAGCCCAGTGTCTAGTGTGGAACTTTTGCATTATTGCTGAGTCCTTGCTCAGGGCACATGAGATGTTCGGTTCGGTGTTAATCACTCGAGCCCAAGGTCTCAAACTGGTGGCCCACAGCTCACATAATAATCCCTGACATATTTTGTGCCGCCGCTCTTAGAGTTGGTTTTGTTTTGTTTTTTGTTTTTGGTGGTGGTGAATTATGCAAAATATAAAATTTGCCATTTTAACCATTTTTAAGTGAGCAATGCAGTGGCATTAATTACATTCCCAGTGTTGTGCAACCATTACCACCATCTATTTCTACAAGATTGTCATCACCCCAAACAGAAACTCTCTACCCTTAAGAAATAATTCCCCAGCCCCTGCTAACCTCCTCTCTACTTTCTATGAATTTGCCTCTTCTACATATTTCATATGGTGGAATCATACAATATCTGTGCTTCTGTGTCTGCTTTATTCCACTTAGCATAATGTTTTCAGGGTTCAATCATTATGTAGCATGTAACAATACTTCATTCCTTTTTATGGCTGAAAAATATTCCATCTATGGTGTGGATAGACCACATTTTGTTTATCCGTTCATCTGTTGATGGACCCTTGGGTTGTTCCCACCTTTTGGCTTGTTGTAATGCGACAACATGCACCGGCATAACAAATATCTGTTTGAGTCCCATTTTTTAATTCATTTGGATATATACCTGGGAGTGAAATTGCTAGGCCAGATGGTAATTCTATGTTAAACTTTTTGAGGAACCCACTGTAGAGTATTTAAAATTTAAAGTACTTAGCAACTTTAAAAAATGAAGGATTACACATAAAAATTAGATTTTTTCCCCAACTTCTCTTGGGAAAGAAAAAAAAAAGAAAGAAGTCTGGCCCTCCTGGGTCTACCAGGCCCACCTCTGTAGGGGTATAATCTGCTGGGGATGAGTGGGGAGCACACCGGCCTCCAGCTCAACAAGGCCCTCCCTAGGGGGCATCAGACATAGGCATTCCATGCCTGGGCCCAGTCTAAGCCTTTGTTCTGGGTCCTTCCCTTTGTTATGTCTTCCCAGCCCTCCCATACAACCACTCTTTCCTTCCTGTGTTCATACTCACTCTATGTTATTCGAGTATATGCTGTTGCTTTCCCTTTCTAGGCTGTAATTGTCTGAGGGCAGAGTACCTGTCTTTTTTTATCTCAGATTTATCAGGACCAATGGGCACATTGTTGGTACCCAAAGTCTTAGTTATATTACATTTTTAAATGTAATATCTGAGTTTCAGGGCAGAGCTCATTTATACAGTTATGACTAACGAGTCAACCAACTGCTACTTTGCAATGTGGAATGTTATAAGAAAAGGGGAAAAAGTCTAAAATCGGGGAAATGAATTACAGATGACAGGCAATGAGGGAAGGGCTAACCACTTCCTCATTTAAACTATTTCTTCATAAGGTTTTCTTTTTTTTTTTTTTTATCACTGTAGGCTGTAGTCGGATGAAAATCATCTAAAAGATGATATATGGAAAACTGACATACAATATCCTAGAACAAGTTAATACAAAATAGAATTAAGATGTCATGTCTATATCCACATGCAAGAAAAACTGAATCATTACCTCACATCATATACAAAAAATAACTCAAAATGGGTCACTACCTAAATGGAGGAGCTAAACCTAGAAAACTTTTTTTTTAAGATTTTATTAATTTATTTGGGGGGGTGGGAATGAGCAAGAGAGAAAGCACAAGCTGGGTGGTGGGGGGAAGAGGCGGAGGGAGAAGCAGACTCCCTGCTGACCAGGGAACCTGATGCAGGAATCGATCCCAGGACCCTGGGATCCTGACCTGAGCCGAAGGCAGATGCTTAACTGACTGAGCCACCCAGGTGACCCAAAACTGTAAAACTCTTAAAAAGAGACAGAGGAGTAAATTTTGTGATGCTGATTCAGGCAGTGGTTTCTTAGATATGCACCAAAAGCACAAGCAACAAAAGAAAAATAAATTGGACTTCATCAAATTAAAAACTTTTGTGTTTCAAAGGACACCATCCAGAAAGTGTAAAAGCTCACAAATGGGAAAAGTATTGGCAAAACATATATATGATAAGGAACTTATATCCAGAATATATAAGGAGCTTTTACAAGTCAACAATAAAAAGACAAATAACCCAATTTAAAAATAGGCAAAGAATCTGTAGAGCCATTTCTCCAAAGAAGTTAGACTAGGAGCCAGTAAGCACATGAAGAAAGCTCAGCATCCTTAGCACAAATCAGCATCCGATGAGATATGGCTTCATGTCCATTAGGATGTTTGTAATAAAAAAAGCTACAATAACAAGTGGTAGAGAATTTATGGAGAAGTTGGAAACCTCATACATTGCTGGTAGGATTGTAAATTGTATAGGCACTTTGGAAAGTAGCCTGGTGTTTCCTCAAAATGTTAAACATAGAGAAAAAGTGGTAAACATAGAGTTACCATGTGACCCAGCAATTCCACTCTCAGGCGTGGACACAAGAGGATGAAAACGTATGTCCACATAAGTGTTCATTGCGGCATTATTCAGAATAGCCACAAGATTGGAAACCACACAAATTTCCATCAACTAATGAATGGGTAAACAAAACTGGCATATGCATGCAGTGGAATATTATTCAACCACGAAAAGGAACAACATATTGATACATGCCCTAACCTCAATGCATCTTACAAACACTATGCCTAGTGAAAGAAGTCAGACACAAGACACTACAGATTGTTGGATTCCATATATATATGGAATTACAGTGGGCAAATCTATAGAGATAGAAAGTAGATGAGCATTTGGGGCTGGAAAGAGGGGCAGGGAACGGGGCGTAACTGCTGATGGGTACAGGGTTTCTTTGGGGGATGATGAAAATGTTCTAAAATTAGATTGAGTGATAGTTACACAACTCTGAATATATTAAAAACCACTGAGCTGTAAAAAAGAAGAAAAAAAGGAAAAGGAACAGAGGGATCAGACATAAAATGCTCTTCATTCCTTTTACATAACTATTAAAATACACAGTACTCAAGGACGACAAAAGAAAGCGTGTCTGAAGTGGTTTAGACTCAAGCACTTACAGATGACCTGGAATGGTGTGTTGAGTTTGCTTTAGAACTCAAGGCTTGCCCCAGGCAGCCCTCCACGCAGGATAAACTTGGGGGGAGGACAGATGAAATAAAATGGGCAAAATGTTGATAATTGTTGAAGCTGTGGGGCGGGCACATAGGAGGTCATTATACTGCTCTATTTTTGTGAATGTTAAAAATTTTGTTCATAACAAAAGTTAAAAAAAAAAAAAAGACAGCCAAAGCGCTTGCAGTCTAGTAGATTCTCATAAGATGTGTGTACATTTTGGGGGAGTTCTTTGTGGAAGGCCGTGACTGCGGACTCCATGTGGTTATTCCTATGCACATGTATCTCCGTGAACAGCAAGGGATGGGGTTACTTGAAGGAGATGCCAGAGCACTTTGGGGGATGTACTCATTTCCTAGGGCTGTTGTTCAAAGTACTACAAACCGGGCAGGTGGAGGGCATTTAAAACAATAGAAATCTCTTCTCTCACAGTTCGGGAGGCTTAAGTGTCGATGGGTCCAGGCTCTCTCTTAGGCTTTCGGGGAGCTTCCTTCCTTGCCTCTTGCAGCTTCTGGAGGTGGCGGCAGGCCTCGGAGTGCCTGGCTTATAGAGGCACCCTCCAGTCTGCCCCCATTGTCACATGGGGTTCTCCTTGAGTCTCTTCACATTGCCTCCCCCCTGTGAGTCTGTCTCTGACTCTCTTTTCTCTACTGAACAGAACACCACTCATCCTGTGTTAGGACCCATCCTGATTGAGTATGACCTCATCTTAACTTGATTACACCTGCAAAGACCCTATTTCCAAATAAGGTCACATTCACAGGTCGGGGGGAGTTTGGGACTTCAACATATCTTTTTGGGGGGGGCACACAGCTGAACTCATGAAAGGATATGGGTGCAATGAGCAGCTGGGTAGACAGGTTCTTAGCAGTGCACATTTCTGCTGAGAATCTTCAGCTCTCCAGCAGGCGGGCTATGGTGGACACAGTGCCTGCAATCACTAGCCTTACCCAGAGTGCTTCACTCCCTGGCCAACTTTATCTTTTCCAAACTGAGACAAGCCTTTTCTGGGACCCACTTCCCATTTGGCAGCCTTGACTGGCGAGTGATCCACCTAGACTCTCCAGTCTGTCACCTCCGTTCACCAGAATGTTCTTGGGGATGATTCTAACCAGTATTCACTTAAGATCTGTTTCAGGAAAGGTCAGTTTCTTACTCTTTGACAGAGACATGTACATCACTTTTAGAGTTTATCTTTTGAGCTGGCTGCTGAAGTTATTTTAGACTCTACAGTTAAATTGACCCAGAAATCATTCCTCTTTTGAAACTTCCTCTGAAATGTTACTCACTCTGACTCTTTAACTGAGGATTACATCGTGCTGTTTCTTGCTCTGTAATCTTACTCTGGCCTTTGACCAAAAGCAATAGAATTGAACCTCTATGTCAAATGGTTCTTAAAATATATATAATTTTATTCTAGTAAATGCAATATCTGGTAATTGCCGTGTACTCTCAGATAGTCATCTCAAGAGTTTCATGGAGGAAGTGCGAACTCCCCCATACTTTATGACCTGTGTGGGCCACAGACTGTTGGTTACTTTCTGGAAGATGTTGGAGAAGGGGCTCATGCTCTTCCTTCACAGCTGTCTTTATTTTTTTTTTAACCTTTATTATTTTTTTAAAAAGATTTTGTTTAATGGACGGCACTGGGGGAGATAATGCTAAGTGAAATAAGTCAAGCAGAGAAAGACAATTATCATATGGTTTCTCTCATCTATGGAACATAAGAACTAGGATGATCGGTAGGGGAAGAAAGGGATAAAGAAAGGGGGGGTAATCAGAAGGGAGAATGAAACACGAGAGACTATGGGCTATGAGAAGCAAACTGAAGACTTCAGAGGGGAGGGGGTGGGGGAATGGGATAGACTGGTGATGGGTAGTAAGGAGCACGTATTGCATGGTGCACTGGGTGTTATACGCAACTAATGGAAGCATCGAACTTTGCATCGGAATCCGGGGATGTACTGTATGGTGACTAACATAATATAATAATAAAATAAAAAAAAAAAGGGAAAATACACATTAAAAAAAAAGATTTTGTTTGTTTATTTATTTATTTATTTATTTATTTATTTATTTATTTATTTATTTAAGAGAGAGAGAGAAAAAAAAAGGAGAGCATGAGAGGAGGAGGGGCAGAGGGAGAGGGACAAGCAGACTCTGTGCTGAGCATGGAGCCCCATGCAGGGCTCAATCCCATGAACCGGAGATCATGATCTGAGCTGAAATCAAGAGTCGGACGCTTAACTGACTGAGCCACCCAGGTGCCCCTCTACAGCTATCTTTAACCTGTATTTCAGTTCCAGCCAGTGGGAGTGATTATCAACTCATTTGTTTTCCTCTCCCCACTTCCAGGAGAGTGGGAAGGGCCTGAGCAGGAAGGAGCTGATGCTTTGTGGAGGAGGAGGAGAGGCCGGCCTGACCCAAGTGCAGGGAGATGAGGGCCAGAGCGAACTTGGGTGCTGGTCTGGGGAGCTTGGATTCGGACCACTGTGGTTCCTGGGCAGAGATAAAGACCAATGAGCCCAAAATGCACTATGGATCCTCGGTTCCCCCATCCCCGTGTACAAGGGAGGTTAGGTGGATCGCAGTATCCAAACAAGGGTGCTAGTGCTATTTTAACAGCTTCCCTGTATTGCCTGCGTTCTACAGGGTAGGCGCTGTGCTAACAGCTTTACATGCATTGGGTACCTGCCAACTGCCCTCAATTTCTGTCCTGTGCATGAGAGTAATTCATTCTTTACCTTGGGTGGGCTCTTCCATGTTGCTTTTCAAAATCCAGATTTACAAAAGGCTCTCAGTTTTACACTAAAGCTCATTTCTCCCTCTTCTTATGGTGCAGTTAATATACTGTATACAATTTGTAGAAAGTCTGTTTACCAAGGGCTCTGTTAGAAGATTCCTTTTCTTGAAAGCACAGAAGCATGAATAACAGAAATTCTCGGAGTGCATTGATAGCTCACTTATCATGGAGCAATATTTAATGGAATAGAATTAATTGTACTACTAAAAAAGACTGGGACTGAGGTCCTAGGAGCTTTTTATAACTGGATTGAAAGGATCCATAGACTCACCCCTGACATCCAGTCAGAATCCTACCTAACCCACAATAGAGCCAGGGTGATTTTTTTTTTTTAAAGCTATCCATTAAAGAAGATCTTCTGAGGCAAGCCCATTATTTCCTTTGTTAGTTTGAATCAGAGTCTAAAACCCTGACAAGTCAAAGTTCCTTTGCGCTCTTGCTATGATTTGAGCCTGTTCCTTTTATGTCATGTTCTCAGTGGAGATGGAAAAGACATGGTCACCTTCCAATGTATCTATACCTGTTAAATTCCTGAGAACTCCCGCTAACTGGCACATTTAAATAATTGCCACCTTCTCTTCCAGTGTGTGTTTCTGACCTCCCATTTATTTTCTGTTTTCTATTAGACTATTTGGTTTCTCTGTGTTTCTTTTAAAAAGTTGCACCTCAGCGTGTTCACATTCTAATGCCTTTAGCTTGTTTCGTATCTCCTTTTTCTTAAAAGACATCGGGAAGTGAGGGTTCTGTAAATTGCTGAAGCCTCTGTGGGGGCGGAGGGAAGGGAAGTCATAGTGTTAACTTGCAGGCGATCAGAAATCCCCAACCTTCTTCAGGCCAAGGGGTGTCCAGATGAGGGCTTCTTGTTTACTTCAGGTCCAAGTGCAAGTTCAGTAAACGTAACATCCCTGAGTAACCTGGAATTCTGAGGGAGCCTTGGCTTGTTACTTATGGTCTTTATCCCAAGGTCTTGCCAGTGCCCTTAAAAATTAAGCAGATTCTAGATGAGTGGCCCTGCCAAGAGTTTGACCTGCCATCAACTGCTGCTTTAGCCTGACTAGCAACTTTCAGAGCCCACCTTGTGTTCTGCAATGTGGTTTAAAGACACGAGAAAATAGAACCAACCTCACCCATTCTGGGCCCGCTGTAAGGGACATGTTGCACCACTTGGACCATCATTCCTCCCGGGCAGGTGTCCCGGGTGTGGCCTGCACCGCCAGGGACGGCTTACAAACAGCATTTAACAAAGAGTTAACCGCAGCCATGATTCTGTTTTAACATGTATTAGAAAAAAGATAACAAGCACATTGACCCAAGAGACAAATTTTGAAAACTGTGAAATAGGTAAATAAAGGAGGCAGCAGGTGGCCATGGAGAGAACTGTGAAGGTGGGACCCACCTGCCTCAGGTGGGAGCCCCTGCTGGAGAGGGTGCGGGGACCCTGGGCCCTCGCTCTGCCAGCTGTCCCTGCCTCGCCCCTGCTCTGCTGGTCTTCTTTTTCCTCCTTCATCACTCCCTCTCCCCTGTCTCCAAGATGCCCCTCTTCTGGGCTTGTTCCTCCTCCCCTCCCTTCCTCAAGGCATGTCTGGTGGTCCTCTGGGTTTTAAGAGGGAGAGGGAAGGAAGCTCACATTTATTGACCATTAATTATTTGCTGGAAGGTCACAGACTTAAGGGAGGCATCGGCTGCTAGTGAGGCTTTGGGCGATTCCTCGTGAATGCTTCTCAAATTTTCATGTGCCTATGCTTAGGAATCACCTGGAGAGCTGGCTAAAATGCAGATCCTGGACAGTAGGTCTGGGGTGGGGCTGAGATTTTTACATTTCTAACAAGCTCCCAGGAGCCGCTGCTGCTGGTCGGTGGCCCACCCTCGGAGGAGCAAGGGTTGAAGGTGTGGCTCTACTTTTAGGAAACCAAGAGCAGAGAAGGATGTTTATAGGAAGAGGAGGAGTTCTGAAACCACCTCTTTCATCTGCAGTGAAACCAATATAATTATTAAGAATGCTGTTTATAAGTCCGGCATGTCTTGCTCTATGTAAGGAATACGAGATAGTTCCTTATACCGACCGAGGCAGTTTGTAATGAAAACTTCTGGCTTGAATTGTTGCCAGGGCACTGCCAGGGGAACCAGCCCCACACAGGGAGTGTGTAACCTAATATTATTGTGTGTGAAATAATGAGCTCCGACCTAGAAGACGTAGGAGGGGTTCGGTTTCACTCCCTTGCTCTAGGGGCAGGCTAGCGCCCTGGGCTGGTCAAGCAAACCTGGGTGCGTTTCTCCCCCACGTGCCGCTGCTTTGAAGCCCTTTGTCTGGGGACCGAAAACTGGATTGTTGACTTGTTCAGAATATATTGGTATGTTCACATCTCTTTGGTTATGAGAACCAGGACTGCCCATTTGTTCTGAAGGTCACAACAGATACAGGATTACAAAACAAGCCAGCTAAATAGAATAGGACCCGGACAGAGGTCATATTAAGCCTCGGGGACTTTCTCCAGGGCCATGCTGTTTGGAATGAAATGACCCCTGATGTTATTTAACCTGCGGAGATGAGAGACGTGTTCTTGTGCCACGCTGTGGTTTTCCAGTATCCTTCCTGTTAGGGCAGAAACATCTGCAGAAGGAGAAAGGCAGGGCCATCTTTCCTTTTAGAGATTCAAGGGCAGCCAGACACGAAGCAAAGATCAAGCCTTCCTGGTGACACAAGGAACCATGTGATTGGAGAATACTAAGTGCTAAAAACGTTCCTGGGGGTCACCCAATACGATCGTGTTTCATTTTCCGGGGCAGGGGGGTGTCGTTGTCCTCTGAATTCTCTTTCACCAAAACACACCCATTCTCAATGTTTCATGTAATTTCCAGGGATAACAGGTTCCCTAACGAACCCACGGATTCCAGGTTCAAGACCTCTGATGTAGTACACTGATTTTTATAGATGAGAAAGTTAAGGCCCAGGAAGAAGCTGCCTGACCATTGGTCGCACAGCAATGCTCATGATGAATAAGTTAGACCAGAGGATGTAAATACCACGGAGGTGCCCGCGGAAGCCAGGGGTGAGTCTCCCTGCATGACTGATTCCTGACAGCCCCGAGAAGCACACGTGCCAAGAGCTTTTCGAGAGAGTTAGAACTTGTAGCTGGGAGAAACTCAGTATTTAACCAAATAACGTTTGAAGAAAAGGAGAAATAATCAAGCCAGAAACTTACTGGACCTGGATTTTATGATGCATTCCAAAGACGTAAGCGAGGAGCCCTGTGCTGCTTGGTAGCTGTGCACTGAACTACAGTTTGGGTGTGTTTTAGGGCAGGTAATAAATTCCTTTCAGAGTGTGAATTCACATACCTACGTGAATCTTCCACATCCCTGAAAACTTACATAGGCGAGATCCCCCCTTGAAAGGGAAGTCTCAATTTGGCAATGCACTTTGGGGTCCAGCAGTCCCTGGTACAGTCTAACTACTCAATATATACTTATTTATTTGAATAAATGGGCTTTATTTAATATTATTGTAGTTTTCTGGAGAAGGGAGATGCAGGAAACCGGAGGGAGACCAGTACACGGTATGCAAGTAAACGGTGGAAAGATGGGGTTCCTAGTGAGGGATGTAGTCTTGCAAACGTGCGACCAAAAGAAGCCAGACATAGAAGAATACATACAAGGAGCACCTGCGTGTCTCAGTCGGTTAAGTGTCTGCCTTTGACTCAGGTCATGGTCTCAGAGTCCTAGGACTGAGCCCCACGTTGGGCTCCCGGCTCAGTGGAGAGCCTGCTTCTCCTTCTGCCTGCCCCCCCAATGCCCCGTTCCTGCTCTCTCTATCTCTGACAAATAAATAAATAAAAAATTTTAAAAAAGAATATTTACAATATGATTCTACCCATATTGCACAAATATGGACCAAATTAACCTATGCTATTAGAAGCTGGAGTTTGGGTTACCTTTGGTGAGCAGGGGGTTTAGTAACGGAGGGTATGTGGGTGCTGGCAGTGTTCTGTTTCTCAGCCTGGGGACTGGGTACATGTGGATTCACTTAATTCATCATATGGCACTCTTATGACTTAGCACTGTTCTGCTGAATGTGCGTTATACTATATTCATTTAAAAAGCATACACGTGGGCACCTGGGTGGCTCAGTCGGTTAAGCGTCTGTGTCAGGTAAGCGTCTGGTCATGATCTCAGCGTCCTGAGATTGAGCCCTTCGTCGGACTCCCTACTCGGTGGGGAGTCTGCTTGTCCCTCTCCCTCTGCCCCTTCCGCCCACTCATGTTCTCTCTCTCTGTCGAATAAATAAATACAATCTTGAAAAAAAAAAGCACATACACACAAAATGAGGATCTAGGCCAGTGCTCCTCAGACTTGAACATGCATACACGTTACATGGGAATCTTATTAAAGTGCAACATTCTGATTCGTTTGGTCTTCGTGAGGCATGAGGTTCTGTGCTACCAGAGGCTGGTATCGCCAGGATCCTTTTCTTCTCTTTTTCTTTTCTTTTACCTAGCCCCTGCAGCCCACATTAGGACGTCTGGCCTGTCTGCCCCATGGAAGTCACAGGAGGCCTAGAGGATGTTACTCCAAAAATCATGATGAGGGCATCCTGAGCCTTGCTCCCCTTCCTATCCACATGCATGGGTGAAACTGGATTTTCAGCCATGACTGCTGCAAAATGAAGTAGGCATCTCAGTTTCTCTTTGTAACAAACCTCAGTAGGATATAGATTTCCACACACCAAGAAACACCATTATTTTGAGTGAAAAAAGAAGTCACATACAATACGGTTCCTTTCATGGAAGTAGTAAAACGAGGCAGAACAAGTCAATGCCTTGTTCAGGGACAGAGACAATGGTAGTAAAATACAAAGACAAGACGGGAAACAGATACTACATATACTTTAGGACGTGGTCTCTGGGAGTAGGAGAGGGCGGTGGGGAGGGGCGCAGGAAAGTTCAGGAATGCTCTGTATTTTATGCTAGGTGGGTACAGAGCTGTGTATTTTATTATTCCTTAAACTGTGTATATACACATTGTATGTACTCTTTTACGCAGTGCTCAGAATCTAAAAACAAAAGTACGATATAATACCTTAAGGCAACATTTTATGTTGGGATTTCTTTGTGCTCTTTTTTGTGTGTGCTTTTTTTTTTTTAAGATTTATTTATTTGTTTATTAGAGAGTGCGCACAAGTGGGGGAAGGGGTGAGGGAGAGGGAGAGGAGCGGACTCCTCACTTAGCGTGGAGCCCGATGTGGGTCTCCACGTGGGGCTCGATCTCACGACTCTGAGATCACAACCTGAGCGGAAACCAAGAGTCAGAAGCTTAACTGACTGAGCCACCCAGGTCCTTCTTTGTGCTGGAGTTTTAAAAGTATATTCTGTGATTTAAAATTTTTAAAAATATATCGGAGTAAGCTGGCAACTCTGATTTTTTGGAAGGACATGTTATTTTGATATTCTGCCCCCCCTTACTTTTTTGGTGTTAAACTGCCCTTTCCTTTGATGGTGTTTTAATGAAATGCTGGTGATAGTAACATTATATCTGGGATTTAAAAACAAAAAGCTCCTTTACAGGTTAAGTAACAAATCCCCACCCCCATCTTTTTTTTTTTTTTTTTTTTTAATTCAAGTTAACCAGTCTGTGACATTCAAAAGACTGGGAACTGCCAGGTGTAGATAACTTTTCTGTGGGGAATGAAGACATGGCCTTAGTATCCAGCTCTAAGGAGTTTGCAGAAAAAAAAAGAAAAGAAAAAGGAAAAGGGGGTGCTGTGTGGCAGAGTAATGCCTGGAGATGATGAAAAGGACAGGTAGAATCTTCTAAAGTTTTTTCCCCAAGGCCTTTTCACATTCTCAGATACATTGTGCATTTGTTTGGTAGTCTTTCTTGTGGTCTTAAAGGAAAGAAATGGAGTGGGGGAAACCCAGTCACTCTGTGTTCCATTTAGTAGGATACCAGCAAATGCCACTGTGTTGCAACTTTATTTTCCCCAACACTGAAGCCGTAAGTACACTGCCACCAAGTAGCAGTGTTTACAGAATCTGAGAGCTGAAAGAGGACTTAGAGGTAATAGAACAACTATTGTAATAACCAGCACTTATTGACCTTTTAGCTGTGTGCCCTGTGTGAGTGCGTCACTGACACCAGTATGTGCTCAGGGAGGGGGCTCTGCTTTGGGAAAATAGAGTAAAAATTCTTTTTACTCTAAAAAAGAATTTTGCAATAGTGCATTTTTTGCCTCCAGATACTGTTCTTGGAATGTGCCCCTTGTTGTATAAGCCACTTGTAGTTGGATATTTTGTTCCTTGCAGCAAGAACACCCTGACCGATAATCCTACCCACATATAGTGGACGGCTGCGGTACTATACTCCCTCTGCGGGAAGAAGATCAAAGACAGTAGATGGAGGAAAATCTTCCCAGTGGGCAGAGCTTCAGCAAATCACCTGGTTGCTTGTTTTCCTAGAAGTAGAGACGGCTAGAGGTACGGATTTACTTGTGGGTTGTGGCTAATGGTTTGGCTGCATGGTCAGGGACTTGGAAGGACCATGACTGGAGAATCATTGGTCTGGGGAACAGGTGGATGGCTAGATTTCTCTGAATGAAAATGAAAGGGTGATCTCAGCAGAGGAGGATTTTAATAATCAGGTAGGCAGAATGATAGAACAGATGTCCGTCAGCCTCCTTCCCAGCCACTCTAGCCATTGCCAATGTCAGGGATAAAGGTTATGGGCTCAGAGCCATGGACTTCCACTCACCAAGGCCAGTCTGGGTGTGCCCGTTGTGGACTGTCCACTCTGCCGCCATCAGAGACCCACGCTGAGGCCCTGATAGAGTATTATTTCCCGGAGGGGTAGCCAGCTACCTGGTGACAGACTGATTACCCCGAGCACTTCCACCAAGGGTAGTATTTTGTTCTTACTAGAACAGATACTTACCCTGGTTGTGGATTTGCCTTCCCTGCCTACAGTGCTTCTGTCAAAACTGCCATCTATGGGCTCCCCGAGCGCCTCATCCACCATCAAGATATTTTACAAAGCATCACTCTGACTAGAAACTCGTTTCACTGCAAACGAAGGGAGACAGTTGGTCTGTGCTCATGAAACTCATTGGTCTTAGCATTTTCCCGATTATGCAGAAGACCTGGTTTGACAGAGTTGTGGAAGGGCTTTTCAATGACTTTGAAAAGCTAGGTGGCAACAACTTCGTGTTGGTTTGAGGCAGTTTAAAGAGGCGCCCATTTGAGAAGAGGGCACTGTGTCAGTCTGGTGGGCTGAACTGTTTTTCCCAGAATCCCTTCCCTGCATGTTTCCAGCTAGGGTGGGCCACAGGAGGGAACTGGAAGGTGGCAGTAAAGTCATAGCCATTTCGTACCTGTTTTTACTCACCTGCCGGCTCACCCCATTAGCCCGGGGCCGCAGCCAGGCTCGCAGCTGCTCACCCTCCCCAGCCCCCTTCGGCTCCTCCAGCTCCTGGGCCAGATGCGTAGTTAGCTCCCTGGCAAAGGGCCCTGGCTTCTTCTGCAGGACACCCAGGCCCTCAAGGTTGGGGCAGTGAGAACGGACATGGTTTCAGTCCATTCTGGTGGGTTCCAGCTTGTGCTTGTGGGTTATAGCCTGTCCTTGCTCTCTTCTATTTTACATTTATTTCCCTCCTAATTGCCCGCCCTTCTGACTTCAGACTCCAGCATCTGATCTCATGTATGTGAAGACAAAGCACACACGTGATTGTTAACCAGCTCCCATGACTACTAAGGTCAAAACTCTGCAAAAGTACACACACACACACACACACACGTCCTAATGGATCTGCGTCAATGATTAAACCTCTGCCAACTAAATACCATCTAAGTTAGGGGCGCCTGGGTGGCACAGCGGTTGAGCGTCTGCCTTCAGCTCAGGGCGTGATCCCGGCGTTATGGGATCGACCCACATCAGGCTCCTCCGCTATGAGCCTGCTTCTTCCTCTCCCACTCTCCCTGCTTGTGTTCCCACTCTCGCTGGCTGTCTCTCTCTCTCTGTCGAATAAATAAATAAAATCTTTAAAAAAAAAATACCATCTAAGTTAGACATGCTAATAAGTTAACTTTATGTTTCGGTATTCAAGTTACAGGATATCAAAGAGGGAATGAGTTAGAAGAGGAATGAACATTACCCAAAGATGGGTAAAGAGACCATGTGGCTTCATATTCTCTTTTGGAAAGAGGGTTAGTGTGCTTTGGCTGTATAAAGAATAATTGTATCATGTTAAGTGGTGAATGCATGATTTTGGTGTGGGTTATGTGTATGTGTGTGTGTGTGTGTGTGTGTGTGTGTATGTG
>NC_048218.1:198923749-198954383 GCF_002007445.2 Ailuropoda melanoleuca | reverse complement strand
TGCTTCTTCCTCTCCCACTCCCCCTGCTTGTGTTCCCTCTCTCGCTGGCTGTCTCTATCTCTGTCAAATAAATAAATAAAATCTTAAAAAAAAAAAAAAGAAAGAAAGAAAGGCAGAACATAGCAATGGGCAACCCAGCATCAGTGGGGTAGGGGAAGAGAAAATATCCTGCCTCTTGTGAGAATTCTGAAGTGACAAGATACAGGGCATGGGTGCAGGGAAGGTTGAAGCATTAGGAAAACAAATGCCCTCTACCACATGTGCTAATTTAAATCTAATGCCTATTTAATTTTATTCAAACTTAACAGAAGAAAGTAAAACTGAAAAAATTGCTGAACTTAAGAAAAATGTTTCTTCACTACGAGAGATGTTAG
The DNA here is from genome assembly GCF_002007445.2 of Ailuropoda melanoleuca. NCBI lineage: Eukaryota > Metazoa > Chordata > Mammalia > Carnivora > Ursidae > Ailuropoda > Ailuropoda melanoleuca. The sequence continues at coordinate 198,954,009 of NC_048218.1, read as the reverse complement.
TTCCTAAAATACTCCAAGTCTAAAATAAAAGGATTATGAATTATGAAAAGCGTTATAGGTTGAATTCATTACAGTTTTTGAAATCACACTTCAGTTGTAGACAGAACTGATTTGCCCCAAACTGTAAGAGACGAAGAGGCTGACACTGCTCCGCTGCCTTCCTTCTCCCCTCTCCCCACTCCCGGTTTTGCTGACACTATTTTTCCTGTAGTCCCAACTCTCTTTTTAACTGGATTCAAAGCCTCCCATTTATTCCTCTGTGCAGCTCCTCCATTCTAGAGTTCTTTATTTTGATTTGTCACTTGGCTAGATTTCATCACCCATTTTTTTCTTTTTTTAAAGGAAGGGCTCATGGTGACTCTAGTTTCTGAATTATTTCATGTGTGAGAGTGTCTGCCTGTTGCTTCATCGTTGGCTTGACCTGCTGTGACATTCTTGGGTTACAGTTTTCTGCCTCAGACCTTTTTCAATGAACTCTGTGTCCTTTGGCATTGAATGTTGCTCTAAGGGGAGTCGGAGACCAGCTTGATTTCCCCCCTCCTTTAAAAGCGATCTGTTGGGGCACCTGGGTGGCTCAGTTGGTTGAGCGTCAGACTCTTGGTTTTGGCTCAGGTCGTGATCTCAGGGTCCTGGGATGGAGCCCGCGCTGGGCTCTGTACTGGGTGTGGAGTCTCCTTGGGATTCTCCCTCTCCCTCTGTTCCTCCTCCTGCTCATGCACTCACTCTCTCTCTCTCAAATAAATAAGTCTTTTAAAAAAAATAAAAGTGATCTGTTTTTGTTTTCCTTCTGTCAGTATATCTGCATGATTCTTTCTTTCTTTTTTTTTTTTTTCTCCTTTAAACCTCTGAAGCTCAGAACCTTCAAACGGTATGTCTGTGTTGGTTTTACTAAAACAGTTTCCTGGCCTATGCACCATCTCTTCAGGCTTCAGATTGAACTTTTCATTCAAGTCAGAGAAACTTTTCTAGATCATATGGTGATCTAGAAATTTTAAGTTCCTTTTGTTGAGCTCTGTACACAAGGGACACCGATTATCCTTAATCGATAGAATATCTCTGACTTCGATACCTTCTATCCTTCTATACTTCACATTCTAACTGCTTCCATCTCTGTGTTTTCCCTCTACCTCCACCCTCATCTTGTCTCTCTTTCATGATGGTGTTAATTTGATTTTTAGCCATGATTATTTTATTTCTTTCTTTTCTGATTTATTTATTATATCTGTAATCATGGAATTGTGGTTTTCAATTTATTTCCTTAGCTCTGCAGCCTCCCTTTTCATTCATTCTCTTGTTTTATTATCTAAGTTTTTGAGTTTTTGTTTTATTATGATTTTTAAGTAGGCTACACACCCAGCGTGGAGCCGCATACAGGGCTTAAACCCATGACCCTGAGGTCAAGCCCTGAGCTGAGATCAAGTGTCGGACGCTTAACTGACTAAGCCTCTCAGGTACCCCAGGTTTTTGTTTTATTAAGTTAAATCCATATTATGTTGTTCTAAACTTGTATAGAATCTCCCTCTCTTATTTGCGTTCCAGCCTCCAGAACTGTGAGACAACACATTTCTGTTGTCCAAGCCACCCACTCTGTGGTACTGTTACGGCCACCCGAGCAAACCAATACACCCGACCACCTTACTTAACATCCCAACCAGCCCCCAGCACTCTGTCCCTCTTCTTTGCTTTATTTTCTTCTTTGCAACCCATCCCCTTCTAATATATCCTATCATTGTTAAATTCATTTTGTGTATTGCCTGTCTCTCCCCACTGAAACGACGGCAGGGATCCTTGCTTTGGTTCACTGATTCACGGGGCCTCGCACATAGTAGAAGCTCAATTAACAGTTGTTGAGTGAATGCACACAACCAAACCTGACGCCTCCCAGATGCTCAGGAATGACCCAGTGTGGAGAACTAATGAAATCACACTGACGATTGCTTTATGATGTTTTTTGGAAAATGTTTTTGGAGTCAGTCATCCTTTTGAAGAGTATTTATTGAGAGCCTACTACCTGCCAGGTGCTGCTCTCAGTGATAAGAGTACAGAAGCAAACAAAACCCAAGAGGGAGAAAGAGACAATAAACAAACACTGATGACATAATGTCAGGTAGTGATAGGTGCTGTGAACATTAATTAAGCAGGGTGAGTGTTCCAGAACATTAATTAAGCAAGGTGAGTGTTCCAGGTAACAATTGCCATGAACCAAACCACCCTGAAACCGACAACAACAATTTCGTGTTATTGCTTGTGGTCCTTTGGTGGACTGGGCCCACCAGGGTGGTTCTTGCTGGGGTCTTGCGTGCCGTACAGTTGGTTGTTGGCCAGGCCACGGGGCATCTGAAGGACTTGGTTGGGTTGGGCGTTGTGGGGGCTCACTCACTGGGCCGCCGTTGACGTTGACTGCCAGCTGGGGGCTCAACTGCGCTGATAACCAGAGTGCCTGCTTATAGCCTCTCCAAGTGGCCTGGGCTTCTCAGTCTAGTGGCTAGGTTCTGGAAGGAGCTCTCCAAGAGCAAGTGTTCCAAGCAGCAGGAAGCAGAGGCTGCCGGGCCGTGAAGATCATTGTCACTTCTACCATATTCTGTTGGTTAAGTCAGACGCCAAAGGGCCCCCCCCCCCCATTTTCAAGGGGCTGGAGAAAGAACCTGTGAGGTGGGCCTGATTGCTGCACACTTTTGGAAAACACAGCGCCATCTGGGTCTTGTTATGTGGTGGGCAGGCAGGAGAAAGAGGTGTTCTTTGTGGGGAAGTCCTCTGTGCTCAGGTGATCTGTGAGCGCAGGCCTGAGGGGAGTAAGGAAATGAGCCGTGTGGGTATCTGGGGAAGAGTGTTCCAGGCCAAGGATGGCAGGTACAGAGGCCCTGAGGCAGGAACTTGTGTGGCATGATGAGGAACGGCTGAGGCGAGGTGGGAAGGCAGCCATGGAATCTGCACTTAGAAGACTCCGTGCAGCATCACCCCCAGGACGGAGCAGTGCACAGATGCATGAAGGATTTTCAGTGGGTGGGAGCCCTTGATGATGACTCTGTCCATGCCTGCCCCATGCTGCTTGCCTTCTCCTTCCCCACTCTGACCCTGAACCCCCTGGTGCCCTTTGTTTCTTGGTCTCCACCAGCCCATGAGGCCTTGTCAGAAAGTCACTCTTCTTTACCCAGAAGCCTGGTGCCTGCCAGTCAGGTTCACCCATGTTGCTCTGTTTGCTGCTGTGTGACTTTGGATTTGGCATCCCAGAGCAAGCCCTGGGTGCTCGTGTCATAGCTTTGGTAGCACAGCACTCCTTCTAGGTCAGCACATGAGGGCCTCAGCCCAGACATAACGTGGTGGCTCAGAGCTAAGGGGGCCTAGGTGCCCCTTGGCTGGGACTGCAGCCTTCCCTGTCCCTTGCCTGACTCTGGCTAGGCCCCTTCTGGGGGTCTGTTAGCCCACCACCCAACCCACTGGCTGGCTGAGCCCTGCCTTACACCATTGATTATCTGGAACCATGACAACACCAGCCTGATTCTAGACTCTCTTGACTTCCCCACTGTGGGGCCATCTGGTTTTTTTGTTTGTTTGTTTGTTTTTTGCACCTAAAGACTGGCAGCAGGGAGGCTAGTTGCATGGTAAGTGTGCTGATTCAGAAGCCTGCCTGCCTGGGTTTGGATCTGGCTTGGACAAGTAGCTTAATCTCCATGTGCTTTGTTTCTTCAATAGAGGGCTTTCACTGCATCTTTAAAATATTATAAATAGGTCTTTTTTTTTTTTTTTTAAAGATTTTATTTATCTATTTATTTGATAGAGATAGAGAGGGAACACAAGCAGGGGTAGTGGGAGAGGAAGAAGCAGGCTCACAGCCGAGGAGCCCGATGTGGGGCTCGATCCCATAACGCCGGGATCACGCCCCGAGCCAAAGGCAGATGCTTAACCGCTGTGCCACCCAGGCGCCCCAAAATATTATAAATAGGTCTTAAGAATGAGCTGTCGTTTTGTTATTTCCATAGCTGGACAGCACTTAGATCTTCTTCATCAGCCTGCTAAACTGTTCCTTTTTCAGAGACTTGGACACCATCCAAAAATATCCTGGTATATTTGTTTTTAACTTTTGCGGCTTGCAGAATCGATGTAGCAACTTGAATTTGATACAAGTTCAATGTCTTTTCCTTTAAGCATTAACTCATCTTCCTGGGCTTGAAATTGTGAGCAAGCAATGCCTGACTTCATTCAAACACTGCTGATACATTTCTCAGCCAGGAAATTTCAGGTTTCAACAAGAGCCCCATCCTTCTGAATGACAGTGGTGACGAGGAAGTGAGCACACAGACTTCATCTTGTCACAGAAGCCAGGATAACACCTTCCATCGCGTTCTATACACACCACCAGCTGGTGCAACGTGTGGGCAGTTCCTTACTATTTCTCCCCCATTTGTCCACTCAGAGCCTCTTCTTTTTCTTTCCAAGGAGACAGTTCCACATTGGATGTGATTGAAGTCCCTCTGGGGCCCTTCCCAACACCGGTGCCTCCCTTCCCAGTGAAGTCTACATCTTCTGGAATGTCAACAGTCTGTGTGCTGAGAATGGTCTTTAAGCTCACAGTAGGTGTGGCGGAGACCCCTTCGCCATGCTGTTGCTTCTGCGTCTATAAAGTGGGGTGTATAACACTCCTGATGTTGCAGGCTTGCTAGGAGTATTTACCGAGTTCCTGCATGTAAAGGGTTTAGCAAAATGCCAGGCACCCAGCAGGTGCAAAGCATTGGCTCTAGTTCCTTTACTATATCAGACTCTGTGACTCCTTGCACCATGCTCCAGACCTTTCTGTGCTGCTCTCCAGAGCCAGGCCCTGTAGCTGGACCTCATCTCGAGGTCCCACATCCACTGGGCCTCTCGGGTTATTTTCCCCTCACAGCTGTCCCCGTATCCTGATAACCAATCACACCCCCTACCTGCACCAGCTACTCAGAGATCTGAGAAGAGTACAAAATTCATTTTGTGATAGAATTTAGCAAGAGCCCATTTGAATTTCCAGAGCCTGGACCAGGGGACTCAAAAATAGGCATTGGTACCTTTGAAGATAAGGCAGAGGTCTTAGGCATTGGCAGGCTCTGGCAGTGGCCACACAGTGGGAGCACTGGGTGAGTAGCTGGGGACGGTGGCAGGATTTCTTTCTAAGAGGTGCTGGGCAGGAAGGGGGCAGTGTGGTTGCAGGTTGCTATGAGACCTGGCTTGAGTTTTTCTGTCCACCAGCATGTGGTATTTGGGGGTGCTTATGGGTAAGTGGGGGGCGGGGTGGGGAGGCAGTCTCTGATGTTGCAGTGGCGAAGAGCAGCTATTGTAACTTTGTCCCTATTTGGGAATGCTGGTCTTCTGAGTCAAGCTAATCACAAAAGGGTAACGAATCAAGGAACTTTTGAAGCCTAGAAATAGGCTTGCTTTTTTTTTCTTTAATTTTTTTATTGTGGGAAAAATGCATAACAAAATTTGCCATCTTAACTATTTCTAAGAGTTCAGTAGTGTTAAGTGTAGTCACATTGTGGTCCAGCCAGTCTCCTTAACTTTTTCATCTTGCAAAACTGAACGCTATAGTCATTAACAACTCCTGCTTTCCCCCTTCCAGCCCCTGGTAGACATCGTTCTTTGTCCCTATGGGTTTGACCACTCTAAATACCTCCTCTAAGTGGAATCATACAGCGTTGGTTTCTTACTTTGAAAGCCTAGACTTCTTGAAACCTTTATGATGGTCGCCAGTGCTTACACCACCATCTTAATTCTGTGGCCGCTTCTTCTCAGTCTTCCCCTGGGGGTCCCGCCTGTGCTCAGCCCACAGGTACTGCCTTCCTCCCTACCCAGTCTTTGGCCAGCCTATCCGCTGTACACTTTTCCTGGGTGGGCTCCTCCAGCCGTGGCTCCACCCACCCCCTAAGATCTAATGGCTTCTAACCTCCATTTTAGGCTTTATCCTCCCTGAGCCTCTGTCCTGATGCTGCTTCTGCTGGTTCACTCCTGCAGACACCATGATTTCAGACTTCTAGCCCCTGGAACTGGGAGAGAGTAACTTTCTGTTGTTTTAAGTCCCTTGGTTTAGGATAATTTGTTATAGCAGCCTCAGGAAGTGAATACAAGCCCCAAAGCTTTACTAATATTCTATTTCTTGACCTGGGTTAGAGGTACACGGGAGTTTCTTTATTACTGGTTTTAAACTGTACATATAAGTTATATATACACGTATGATTTCAATAACAAAATTAAAAAAACAGCAAAAAGAACATCTAAGGAGTATCTGGGATTTGAAGGTGTGTACAGGTTGGGCATATTTGGCTGTGGTTTTGCTGAGTATGCTAAGATAGTGGCAGGTCTGTGGGGCACGTGTGGGAGGGGACATTCTGTAGTTGAACTTGAATGTCATAGATAATGGGATACAGCCATAGCTGACGGGCTGTGGAAGGTTCATGTATCACAAGGGAGAACTTCATGTGGTCATGGACCAGACGCCATCCCAGCAGGTACAAAGTCAACAAAAGGACGAGATGCCCTCCTTCTTGGGCGTAGCAAGCTATGCCCCCTCACAGGGAGGGCCCTAGACCCAGAAGCTTACATGGAAGGGCCGTCTGTGGGGCTGGGTGTGCGCACGCGTCCCTCAGAGAGCTCTATAGCAGCATGGCTAACCTGCAGCACCTGAGGGCTTCTTTCTTGATCAGATGGGGATGTAAGTGAGAGCCCTGTCTCCCTTGGAGCGGCCAAGGTCTGAGTAGCCCCACCATCTCCAAGATGCTCGTTACAATGCCGGGCACACCTGGTTCTCTGTTGCTGCCCCTGTGGACTTTCCAGGACGAGGGCCTCATCAGGGGCCAGAAGGAGCTTGCCCTGATACAGACACAGGGGCCAGTGGTAGGCGAGCACAGCCCCCACCCACCCCTGGTGTCATGGGACTTCCTCTCAACGTGCCTCCTTCAAAGCCCCATTGGCTTTGTGAAGCTGACCTTCTGGGCAGCTTTCCTCTTCCATTTTCTCGGCCACGGGTATCAGGACTGTGTGATTTTTCTCTCTGCTTGGTTCCCCGCCCTGTAGTTAGAGGAGATAATAGTCATCCCAGGAATTCTCAATAAATGTATATTATTATTATTTTTTTAAAAGATTTTTTATTTATTTATTTGACAGAGATAGAGACAGCTAGCAAGAGAGGGAACACAAGCAGGGGGAGTGGGAGAGGAAGAAGCAGGCTCCATAGCAGAGGAGCCTGATGTGGGGCTCAATCCCATAATGCCGGGATCACGCCCTGAGCCGAAGGCAGACGCTTAGCCACTGTGCCACCCAGGCGCCCCAAGAAATGTATATTATTTTAGCTGAAAAAAATTTTTTTAAAGGATTCAAAAGTGAATATCGAATACCTTATGGAACTATCCTAAACAAATGGACACTGGTTCTGAGTGTATGACGAAAGTGTCCTTTGGAAAGTGGGTAGAGAGGGGAGAAAATCACTTCATACCCCTTTTACAGCTCTGCTAAGTTCTGTTTAATGGATATTCTGGGAAGAGCTGGGCTGCCCTGCGGCTGTAGCCAAGTTGTAAAACTGTTTGGGATGTAGAAAGGTTAGTAAAGAGACCAATTCTACGGTCATTTCTAACGATCTGATGGGAAGGGTATTTGGAATGGTTTAAATGCTGGCTGCTGAGGAAACCAATGATCGGAAAAATAACATCACGGGGCTTTTTATAAGGCCCACTGGTGTCATGATGCAATGTGATTATTTTTTCTGACTTTCTGTTTTTGCCACAGGAAAAGGAAGAAGGGAGGGAATCAGAGGAGTGCTCACATGCTTAATTACCAGTGCTTTTCTCAGATAAATTATAAACAGACAGTTAAAGAATTCTCTTGCTACAGCAAAGACACAAAGCAGCCTTTAAACACTTTGGATGTCAACATGCCCTAATTTCAAAAGCACTAGAGCTATGTATAACCCCAAAGATGACCTTTTTCTTCAAGGAATTATTAAGCAGAATATTAAAAAAAAAAAAAAAAGTAACCCCCACTGCCCATTCCTGGGCCTATAGCAAACATCATGAATCAATCAAGGCAGATTCCCCCTCCCCCGCCCCCACCTCATGGAAGCGAGATGCTGCCCCAGAATTCTTCTCAACAATGTGTGCCTGACAGCTACTATAAATACATCAGAACTGGCATGTGAGCTGAGCCAACTAAAGAGGCACCTAGTCCGGTGGTTGAAAGTGTTGTCTTTGGAGCCAAATCTCAGTTCAGCCACTTAAACTTTCAGATAAGTTTCCTGACCTGCAAAATGCAGATAAGAACGGTAGCTATCTCACTGGATTGTTGAAAGGATGAAATTAGGTGCCTCACCTAAAGAGCTTAGAACAGGAGAAAGAGCAAATGGGAGTGGTCAGTAAAAATTATTTTTTCTTGGGGCGCCTGGGTGGTGCAGCGGTTAAGCGTCTGCCTTCGGCTCAGGGCGTGATCCCGACGCTATGGGATCGAGCCCCACGTCAGGCTCCTCCACTGTGAGCCTGCTTCTTCCTCTCCCACTCCCCCTGCTTGTGTTCCCTCTCTCGCTGGCTGTCTCTATCTCTGTCAAATAAATAAATAAAAATCTTTAAAAAAAATAAAAAAAATAAAAAATAAAAAAAAATAAAAAAAAATTATTTTTTCTTTTTTCAGGATAAAAAGTTAGAGAAGATCGTTTACTCTGCAGGAAGAACTAGATTAAGATTTAGTCGTAATCTAGAAATTAAAGATTTATTCCACAAAGGTATATTTAGCAGCTATGATATGCCTGAGCATGTATAAAATGTTGGGAATTCTGTGGCTAGCAAGGCAAGTAAGGCATCATTTTTACCTAGGTGACATAAATCTTGCTCTAAGTTGGCATCCTTTGAAATGCAATGATATACTGACAAGTCATTGGTTTATATTCAGTTGTTTGACATCAAAATTCTATTTAATAGAAAAAGAATAATTGAGAAGCTAAGTGGCTAATTAAGTATGGAAAGCTACTTAGCCTCTAATTAATAAAATTAATACAACAGTGAGAATGGGAGTGGGGAAGAGGAGAGTAGTAGAAGATCAAATGTAGGTATTCAACGTCCAAATATAAGACAGTCCAGCGAGAGAGGAGAGGCGAAGAAGAGGAGCACATCACCAAAGAAATAATATAAAAATATGTCCAGGCTGAAGGGCAGGTGTCTCTGGATATAAAGGTCTGCTGAGGTGCATGGCAAAAGTATATTATCATGACATTTCTGAATCTCATAGATAAGGGAAAATAAAAAGCAGGGTTGGGGGAATGTTGGAAACTAGTTAAATATACAAAGAAACAGGAGTCAAAATGGCACTAGATTTTTAACCTATAGTTTTATACCCAATCTATCAATCAAGTATGAAGGTAGAACAAAGAACAAAGGTAGAGTAGACTTCAGTGACTTCTATTAAATACTTCTATTAAAGGACGATTTTTTTTTTAAGGGTAAAATCATGACTCTCACAAAAACAAAGTGACCGTATGTTAAATATCGTACTTAACTCCTTATTAATGAGGAAACCAGTAAGATGTTACAACCAGTTTAAAGATGCCAAAGAGCACAAATTTATATGGAATTAAGGAATTTTCTTTTCTTTTCTTTTTTTTTTTTGAATAAAGGAATTTTCAAATGAATTTACAAACAGGTATGAAACTGCCCTTTTGTATGGGGTGGGGAGAGGACATGGATTATTTATTTGCATATCTATAGATATGAATTATTTTTGCATTGTTCTCAGTTATCTACAATTTCCAGAGTTGTAAAATAGCTCGAAGGTAGTGAAAGACACAGGGCCCATAGAATCAAAATCCCTTAACTCCAAAGATGTGCTCTCAACAATACACAGCTTTTCACTGAAGCACATTTTCCAAGTACACTCCCAAGTGATTTTTATTAGGGTACTACTAGAGAATATGTGCCATCAAAACGAGGGAGTAAAATTAAAAAGGAGGTTGGAGGGGTGGCTGGCTGTTGTGGTTGCTAGAGCACGTGACATGTAATCTTAGGGTCGTGAGCTCGAGCCCCACGTTGGGTGTAAAGATTACTTTAAAAAATAAAATGAGGGGCGCCTGGGTGGCACAGCGGTTGAGCGTCTGCTTTCGGCTCAGGGCGTGATCTCGGCGTTATGAGATCGAGCCCCACATCAGGCTCTTGGACTATGAGCCTGCTTCTTCCTCTCCCACTCCCCCTGCTTGTGTTCCCTTTCTCGCTGGCTGTCTGTATCTCTGTCGAATAAATAAATAAATCTTTAAAAAAAAAATAAAATAAAATAAAATGAAATTTTAGAAAAGAGTGGGGCAGAAAGAGAGAAGGAGATGGGATCCCCAAAACAGGGACTGGGTATCCAGCACAGGAAGGTGTGAAGAGAAGTCCCTGGCTATAGCAGAGCATTAGGTCAGAGCCCAGCCAGCTCCAAGTGCAGGAGGAAGGAGGACTCCTGGGGGCCCCAGGAAGAAGAAATGGAACTGATGTACTTGAACATATGGAAAATATCACGGAAAGGCCCTTGGCAGAGATGTGAAAGCTTTTAGAGAACACTAATGATAGGTAATAGAAGGCGAAGTGAATAAAAAAAAAAGCCATCATTGACTTTAGAGATACTGGAGGGTTGCACAGCAGTGGAGCTAAATAATGCTTCCCTGGCTCATCATCATAGTCATTATAATGTAGACACTGACTATTCACCCACAAAGTGTCATAGACCTATGGGGTGATGGGGGGGGGAAGTGATGGGTGTTACCTGTGGGAGAGTTAGGAACTCATGCACCAAATATCTAAAAATGATAAATTAAGAAATAGCCATAGAAGCCCAGTACTCACAAATATGGAGATTAAATGCCAGAGAACATAGTTAAAAGCTTGCCAGTGGCTGCCTATGGGAAGTAGATCCTGGGGGTAAGAAAGCTTAGGGCAGGGAATGGCTGTTTTTCATTAAGAACTTATATACATGCATATACACATACGTGTGTGTGTGTGTGTGTGTGTGTGTGTATATGCATATATATACTATATATATATAACTATGCATACATTTATTAAAAATGAATTGGAAAAAGATAATTACCTAAAAAAAAGGCATATATTATTAAGTGCTGGTGAGGTGTGGGTAATCTCAAACACTCCTAGTGAAGTAGAAATTGGCACAGCCTTTTTGGAAAGGTCACTTGGCAGAATCTAGTGAAATTTTACATGTCCAAACCCGTCAACCCAGCAGTCACATGTCCTGGCCTTTATCCTCAGAGAAACACTTGCACACGTGCTCAAGGAAGCATGCCTCAGGATGTTCCTGGAGCATTGTTTCTAAGGTAAAAACATGGCGATGCCATAAATGTCCAATAAAAGGGAAACAGCCGTACAACAGAACAAAAGTCTGGTTTCATACTGTGCTGCTGATGTGTGCTATATGTACCATGTACTAATCAGGCATTAGCTCTCTGACACGGCATTTCGTGAAAAACAAGTTCCAGAACAACAGCATTGATGTTAAAATTACAGCCACACCCACACAAAATGAAGCAGTGTGTGTGTGTGTGTATGTGTGTGTGTATGTGTGTGTGTATACATGTATATATCTTTTTTGCAGGGCTATATGACTTTATGTTTTAATTCTAGTTAGTTAACATGCAGTACTCTGTGAGTGTCAGATATACAATACAGTGACTCAGCACTTCCATACGTCACCTGGTGCTCCTCACGACAAGTGCCTTCCTTAGTCCCCATCACCTATGTCACCCACAAAGCAGCGTATTTTTTATATGTTCACATAAGCATGTCTGTGCCCAGGAAAACTTCTGGAGGCTTACATATCCAACTAATAACGGAATCAAGTGGGGACTTGACTGTCTTTTACAGGGGAGGGGCAAAATGGAAATCTGTTTTTTAAATTTAAAAATTTTTGTGACTCACAGTAAAATACACGTGACATAAATTTACTATCTTAACCGTTTTTAAGTGTACAGTTGAGTAGTATTAAGCCCATTCACACTGTTGTACAACCATCTCTAGAACTTCTTCCATCTTGCAAATCTGAAACTCTCATGTCCTTTAAATGGTGACTCCGCGTTCCCCCCTCCCTGCAGCCCCTGGCAACCACCATTCTTCTTTGTCTCTGTGAATTTGGCCACTCCACGTACCTCATATAGGTAAATTGTCCAGTATATGTCTTTTTTGTGACTGGCTTATTTCATTTTGCATAATGTCTTCTAGGTTCATCCATGTGGTAGCTTGTGTCAGATTTCTTCCCTCTGTAAGGCTGGTTGGTGCTAACTTTTTTGTGAGAATATATATCTATATTTGAGTGAAAGGAAAAAGAAATACAGTTTTCAAAAGGAAAACAAATACATTTGTAGAAAAATGAACTGGTGGCAAATACACAGAAACGTTGCTCCTGTAGTTCTGGGTCAAGCAATTACGGTCATTTACATTTTCTTTTTCTTTTTAAAAAGATTTTATTTATTTATTTGAGAGAGAGACAGTGTGCACGAGTGGGGAAGGGGCAGTGGGAGAGGGACAAGCAGACTGCCCACTAAGCGGGGAGCCCGACACGGGGCTGGATCCCAGGACCCTGAGATCATGACTGAGCCGAAGGCAGATGCTTAACTGGCTGAGCAACCCATGTGCCCCTACATTTTCTTTCATATTCTTTTTAGTCTGGATCGTATGTTATTTTAGCACCAGAAAAAAATACTAAAACTAGAAAGCAAGGAAGTATGCTATTCTGGTTTTGGCCCGTCACCCCGGGCAGCCCTGCCATTTGGAAAGAAGCATTTGACTTGGTGCCTTGAGATGCCGCTCTGTTGACTCTGGAGGTAGGGATGGAGTACTTGTGCCCAAGGTCTGGCCCGAGGGCCCAGCTGTCCCCTAGCCTGGGGTCATGGCTCCTGAATGGGTAAAAAGATGCTCAATCTAACTGCAAACACACAAAGGACAAGTTAGAGTACAGTGGAGTTCTATTTTTTTTTTTTTTTGCCTATCAGTTTGCCAGAGTTTGATACTATTTTGTTGGTGTGTTGGTGAAGCTATAACAAAACAGGTGGCTTCAAACACTGTTGAAGGGAGGGTAGATCGGCCCAATCTCTATGCAGAGCAGTATTCATGAAAATTACACACACAGGGGCGCCTGGGTGGCACAGTCGGGTAAGCCTCCCACTCTTGGTTTTGGCTCAGGTAGTGATCTCAGGGACATGAGTTCAAGCCCCGCATCTTGCTCCTCACTCAGCATGGAGTCTGCTTGAGATCCTTTCCCTCTGCCCCTGCACCCCCATTCGTGTGCGTTCTCTCTCTCTAAAATAAATAAATAGATCTTTAAAAAAAATTACCAATGCACGTGCCCTTAGACTCAGAAATCCCACTTCTAGTAATTCATCTAGCAGATACACGAATGGACAAAATTATATATACACAGTGATATTTGTTGCCGTGTTGTTTATAATAGCAAAAGTTCGGAAACAGCCAGTAGAGGGCCAGTTAAATAAATTTATGTCGCTAAGCCCCCTGGTCTGTGTGTGGAGCTATGATAACAGTGGTGAGGGGAGGGGAGGATCAGAGTGGAAGGAGGATTTGCATGGATGTCACCGTATGGTCTTTTGTCGTCTGTTCTGTTTTAGGACAAAATGCCGCGCCGCGACATAAATGAGCTCTGCACCTCAGTTTCCTAGTGTCTAAAAAGGAAACGACGATTCTAACCTCCCAGGGTTACTATGAGGATTACGGGGGCCGATCCATGTCAAATGGTTCTATCGAAGCGGGGGGCAGAAAGAGCGCTGTCTAAGCTTACTACACTGGCTGCCGCACAGGCTGCCACACAGGCCTCTGAGGGCTGGGCTCATCAGCCCCAGGAGGGGCAGCTTTAGTGGTCAAAGTTCCAGGGGCCTGGAGACAGACGAGAGACAGACAAGGTCAGAAAAGTCAGATCCAGGGGCGCCTGGGTGGCACAGCGGTTAAGCGTCTGCCTTCGGCTCAGGGCGTGATCCCGGCGTTCCGGGATCGAGCCCCACGTCAGGCTCCTCTGCTGAGAGCCTGCTTCTTCCTCTCCCACTCCCCCTGCTTGTGTTCCCTCTCTCACTGACTGTCTCTATCTCTGTCAAATAAATCAATAAAATCTTTAAAAAAAAAAAAAAAAAGAAAAGTCAGGTCCAATAGGCATACGTCCCAGAGCGTTCTCTTGCGGGGACACCCCAGGATTGTAGGCAGGACCGGCAGCCTGTTGTATTGGTGGCTCTCCGAAGAGCCACACGTGCTGGTCTTCACAACCTTGTGTAGCTCTGATTGAACTGGTAGCAAGTGGCAGACACTCTGGAGCCCTGAAGACCTGTCCTGCCCACAGCAAGGGTGAAAACCCCAACTAGGCCAGCTCCTCCATTAAGCCCTTGGAAGATCAGCTGATGTTTAAGGCAGAGGAAGAAAGAAAGAGGGGAGGACAAAGGTGCCACCTCCTCGTAAGGCCCTTCCCTGGGGGCCCCTTACACTTGTGCTTGCATTTCACGGGCTAAACCTCATCACAAAGCACCCGTTGCTGCAGCGGGAGTTGAGAAAGGAAGCCTTGCAGCTGGCAGCTTTGCCACCCTGAATAAAATAAATCTTACAGGTGATGAAAATGTTCTGGAACTGGATATAGTGGTGATGGTTGTGCAACCTTGTGAGCATACTAAATACTGAAGGGTAGGTACAGTTTAAAGGGGTGAATTGTGTTCTCTGAATTTTATCACAGTTGTTAAAAATTGGACTTCCAGTACTAAGGAATAAGAAGAAAATGAATATCAGGGGGAGGCAACCATCAGGCTTTCCATACCTGCTTTTTAATTGCAACCACTTAGTTGCATTTGGTCTCTCTTGGCTTCTGGGCACCGGAGCCGGGGGGTGATGGGGCGCATGATTGACAGTATGGGTCGCGTGCACACTCTATAGCTGGGGGTTAGGGTCTGGGTCTAGGAGAAGCTGGGTAGACACACAGTTGTTCTGACATTTGCAGGGAGGATTTAGCTAGGAAGTTTCCGTGAAGCGAGTCGTACCTGTGTTGGCCCCAGAGGGGCATGGCATTACTTCCCATTACCTGAAGCAGCTGGTCACAGGTGGGCTTGGGGACAAACCAGTATCAGTAGGTGGTCAGGACACAGTCCTGACTTAATGAAGAGACAAGTGAACTGACACCCTCCCCAGTTTTCTCGGGGCAGTCATAGATAGAGTGCCATTATTTACCTTCCCCATTTCATGATCACTTCTTCTCCGTTGTTTTCCTCAACAGTCCAGGCCAAACCAGGCGTTTGCTTTCAAGCTGGATCTGTCCACTCTTTGTAAGCTGCACCCCACACCAAGGACTGCTCTGCCCCTGAGATCACCAGGGGAGTTTAGTCTAGATGGACCTGCATTTTGTCTGCACCCTGACTTTCATGAAATATTACCTAGGAAAGAAAGGGGTGAGCGTAGTACAGAGACCACAGGGGGTATGACCAGCATGGGGCTTACTTAGCTGCCTCTCCTGCCTTGTGGGTCCCTGGAGTCCTGAATCCTGCCCAGGGACTTGAAACTCAGGGCAGGGACCAGGGAAGGATGAGGGGGAAAGAAAGGGTTAAAGTCTGTCCAGGTTTTTCAACGTGATGAAACCAGGGTGGAGGGTCTGCCAAGAACAGGTCAGGTTCAAAACAGGAAACCCCAGGGTAGTGATAAATGGACACTTCTCTCTAGATTTTACATGGATCCCTAGGGAAAGTGCTGGAACTGATCTCATTCAACAGTTTTTTGGGTTTTTTTTTTGTTTTTTGTTTTTTGTTTTTTTACAAATCACGTTAAAGAGGAAGTGCACAATGAGCTCCCCAGGTTTGCCAATGACACTAATCTCTTCCAGGTGCTGAAATGCTAAGGTAATGGGGAACCGCTGCAGGCAGCTCCCGCGGCATCCGCCAGGAGGGGCAGCAGAATGGCCACAGGGACAGGCAGGGGTAGAGTGGTGTTCTTGCAGAGCAGAGCCAGGCTCTGCTGCCCTGGCTTCTCTCAATCCCCACAGATGCAGTTCCTGGGGTACCTGTGGCAGCCGGTGTGGGTGTAGGCAGTGGAGGAGAGGTGGGACAGGGAGAGGCCCCTGGAACCAACACTTCCCTCCTGGCACAGAAGCTGTGCTTTTCCGGCCACCCCTCCTTTCTAGAATTCCTTCTACAACTGCCGTCTTTCCCTCATTCTTCAGTGCTTAGCTCTGTGGTCACCTCTACTGGCTCTCTGCTCTTCCTGCCAAGTCCCTCCTAGCTGGTGCATGAATTGTTGCTCTTCCCTAGAGTCTGACCTTAAGCCTCCTCTGCTCGGATGACGTGTAGTGTGAGCTCAACCTGTCCCCCACCTGGGCACTGTGTCCTCTGCCGTCAGTCTTCCCACTCCTTTCAATCGACCTGGCCCACCGTACCTCCCCTTCTCCCCCACCTCGCTCTCCTCCGACCAGCACTTGCTAGAACAGAGAAGCCCCACCTCAAAATTCAGTTCCCTTGCATCTTGCATCATGGCAGATGCTCAGCATCCCCCCAGTTCTCTGACGGCAGCATCCGCACCTTACCTTCCCCCAGTCCCTCATTTCTGCTGGAATCTTCTCAACATCAGGTACTTAAGCTTAGCCTGCTCTTAATTCAGATAAGCCGGCCTTGTTTCACTTCACCATGGCACTTCTGCTCCCCTCCACCCACCCCCACGAATGGTTCTGATTCTTGATTTCAGGCACTACAACCAAAGATACAAAATGTTCTAGTGTTTACTTTCCAGGCACCGGAAAATCAACCAGCCAGGCCTGGTCTGCGCAGACTAAGCAGTTATCAGAGGAAACGTAGGAGTGGGAAGGCCCTCTAAGGCCCTCTAAGGGCTTGGTCCCATCCTGCTACATACGTTAATCACAGGAGATGAAGTTGTGGCCTTTTGAGGGACAAACTTTCTTAAGTTTAAATGGTTGGGAAGGCAACCAGTGAAATAATTGATTTAGGCAGGGATCTTCAACGAGTACCAAAATCATTTGGTAAAAACTAGTTGAGAAACACGGTAATTGCATGGTGCCTAACCTCACAGAATCACTTGCTAATCACGAGGGGGAAAAAGACTTTATAAAATAAAAATCTGTGATCAACTGACCAAATTTAGTATCATTAGTAGAGGGACATATTATAGGATTCCTGATGTTACATGAGTGAAATGTTCTTGCCCCAAAAGGTTAATCTATTCACCTTAATTTTTCGACCAGCATTCTGGGAAAGAAATAAGCCCAATGACCCCAGGCATCTGTATTAGAGTTCTTCAGAAAAACAGAACCAATAGGAGAACGTGTGTGTGTGTGTGTGTGTGTGTGTGTGTGTATCAGATTTGTTACAAAGAACTGACTCCTGCAATTATGGGGGCTGAGCAGTCTTAAGTGTTACAGTTGGCACACTGAAGACCTAGGAAAGACAATGGTTTAAGTTCCAGTCTGAAAGTCACTAGGTTTGAGACCCAAGGAGAGCCAATGTTTCCTTTCAAGTCTGAAGGTAGGAAAATAATAATGTCCCAGCTCCAAGGCAGTCAGGTAGAAGTTCCTTCTTACTCACTGGAAGGTCAGGCTTTTTGTTCTCACAGGCCTTCAACTGATTAGATGAGGCCCACCCACATTAGGGAGGGCAATCTGCTTTACTCAGTCTACAAATTCAAATGTTAATCTCACCCAGAAACACTCTCATGGCTGCACCTAAAATAATGTTTGACCAGAATTCTGGGCACCCTGTGGTCCAGCCAAGTTTTTTTTTTTGTTTTGTTTTTAAAGATTTTATTTATTTATTTGACAGAGAGAGACAGCCAGTGAGAGAGGGAACACAAGCAGGGGGAGTGGGAGAGGAAGAAGCAGGCTCCCGGCAGAGCACGGAGCCTGATGTGGGGCTCGATCCCAGGCCCTGGGATCATGACCTGAGCCGAAGGCAGACCCTTAACGACTGAGCCACCCAGGCGCCCCCAGCCAAGTTGACATATATAATTAACCATCACAGTTTTCTTTGTATATAATGAATAAATTTCTCCCTATGAATCTAGAATTGTTTTAGTACAGATGAACCCCGGTTGAAAAAGTCCAGTTTAGAGGAAATAAAGGGATAGAGGAACAAGCTAAATGACATACAAGCCAGGATGTGGGTTATTCTATAAAACAACGAACATGGTTTCTTCAAAAAATCAATGTCAAAAAAATAAATGGTGGGGAGATTTTTCTGGAATAAAAGAGATATAACAACCAAATGCAATTTGTGAATCTTGTTTAGATTCTGGTTCTAAAAAAAGTGCTATAAAATGTATTTTAAGAGAAATTTAAATATGGACTGGATATTAGATGATAGATATTAAGAAATTACTGTAGGGGTGTCTGGGTGGTTCAGTCGGTTAAGTGGTGACTTTTTTTTTTTTTTAAGATTTTAGTTATTTCAGAGAGAGAGAGCAAGTAAATATGTGCACATTTGTGTGCTCTTGCATGAGTGAGGGAGGGGGAAGGATCAGAGGGAGAGAGGGAATCCCAAACAAACTGAGCTCCGGGCCCAACATGGGGCTTGATCCCACAACCCTGAGATGACCTGAGCCAAAATCAAGAGTGGGATCCTCAACTGACTGAGCCACCCAGGAGCCCCTAAGCATCTGATTCTTGATCTCAGCTAAGGTCTTGATCTCAGGGTTGTGAGTTCAAGTCCTGTGTTGGGCTCTATGCTGGGCATAGAATCTACTTAAAAAAAAGAAAGAAAGAAAGAAATTATCGTAAACTTTCTTAGGTGTGAAAACGGCACTGTGGTTATTTTTAGGTGGTGCATACTGAAGCATTTCGGGGTGAAATAGTTCTAAAACTTATCTTCAAGAATTTTAGCAAAAAAAACACACCCTCATGTGTATGGATAAAGCGAAAGTGGCAAAATGTCAACAGAGGTTAAGTCTCGGTGGTGGGCATGGGCGAGCATTATGGGATTCTTTCAACTTTTCTGTGTGTTTGAACATTTTTGTAATAAAAAGGTGCTGGGAGTGAGACTGTGAATAGTGGATACCTGGTGAGTGTGATTATAACACAGGCATGGGAGGGGTCAGTAATGCTGGACTTGGAAAAATCTCTTCGTTCTGGGAGGCTCAGAGTAGTATTTTGGGCTGAATTTACCCCCTCCCCCACCCGGAATTCATATGTGGAATCCTAACTCCCAGTACCTCAGCATGTGATTATCTTTAGAGATAGGGCCTTTACAGAGGTAGTTAACGTCAAATGAGGTCACTGGGGATAGTGACCTTATAAGGAGAAGAAATTTGCCCACAGGCTGGAAGAGAGAAAAGACAATGTGCAATGAACTAAATGTTTGCGTCCTGTCCCCGGCCCCCCTTGTCCCGGCCAAATTCATATGTTGAAGCCCTAACCACCCCACCCCGCACCACCCCAATGTGATGCTATTTGGAGATGGAGCCTTTGGGAGATAATTAGGTTTTAATAATTGGGTTTACATGAGGTCATGCGGGTGGGGCCCTGTTACGGACAGGACGTTTGCGCCCTCACGATCATATGCTGCAGCCACGTACCCCTCAGTGCGATGGTGATAGGAGGTGGGGCTCTTGTGAGGTAATGAGCATTAGATGAGGCGGTGAGGGGAGAGCCTTCCTGAATGGGAATAGTGTTCTCGCAGGAGTCTGGAGATCGCTTGCTTCCTCGACTGCGCTCTCCGCCCTGCCAGGATGCCTCAAGTTAGAAGGTGACCCTGGTCAGAATGTGACCAGTGCTGGTGCCTTGCGTTTTTTGGGCTCCCACAACTGTCGTGTGTAGGTCCCCCCTCCCCCCGTGCGTGGCGTTTTGTGACAGCAGCCTGAGCTAAGAGAGACCCTCGTGATGGGATTAGTGCTCTTCGAAGAAGAGGAGCAAACAGCAGAACTTTGTCTACCCTTCAAGGACACCGTGAGAAGCCGCCTCTGAGCCAGAAAGAGGGCTGTCACCAGAAAGTGACCTGGCTGGCACCCTGAGCTTGGACTTCAGCCTCCACAGCTGTGAGAGAACGAATGTCTGCTCTCTAAGCCCCCAGCCTGTGGTATTGGGTTCTGGCGGCCCAAGCAGACTAGCGCGTGAAATGAAGACACAAGAACAAGATGGCCACGTACAAGCCAAGGAGAGAGGCCGCAGAAGAAACTAACCCTACCAACACCTTCACCTCAAACATGCCGTCTCAGTGACTGTGAGACATTCCTGTCTTTGAAGCCACTTGATTAGGTCAGCCCTAGCAAACCAATACAAGTTATCACCCACCATTGTTTATACTTCCTTTAAATGACACACAGCTCTCACATAGGAAGAAGAGTTCAAATGAGGCAAAGTTCACACTTTTCTGTGTTTTCCTGTGGTTAGGACAAGACAAGTGGGCAGCCAGAGGCCAGCTACCTGAGGGAGAACAGAGAGTGGAATGGGGACCCACCCATGGGAGCCACTTGGGGCTACCATAGTCTTCTACTTTGGAATCTTGACCATGGGGGTATAATTTGCTTTTTAATCATTATTTCCTCTTATTCACCCATGTTGTATTTGGGATTGTTTTGTTTTTTAAAGATCTTATTTTAAGTAAACTCTTCACCCAATGTGGGGCTCGAACTTACAACCCCAAGATCAAGAGTGACATTTTCTACTGACTGAGGCAGCCAGGTGGCCCAAGGGAGTTGTGTTTTGTAATCGGGTTTCAAGGTGAAAAAGGTTTTTGCGATATTTGAAAGTCAGTTTCTCCTGTGGGAGTAAAGCCAAGAGTGCTCAGCATTTGAGAGATAAGATTGGAGGTCTGTAGAAGCCGTTCACTCTGAGGGCATCCACACCAGTCTCTAAAATGGCATTGTGGAGGGAGCCCCGGCCCTGGCTTGGACAGACACAAGTTCAGATTCCCCCCTCTTCCAAATAAGAGTGTGAGACTCTTTTTTTTTTTTTTTTAAGATTTTATTTATTTATTTGACAGAGATAGAGACCCAGCGAGAGAGGGAACACAAGCAGGGGGAGTGGGAGAGGAAGAAGCAGGCTCATAGCGGAGGAGCCTGATGTGGGGCTTGATCCCATAACGCCGGGATCACGCCCTGAGCTGAAGGCAGCCGCTTAACCGCTGTGCCACCCAGGCGCCCCAGAGTGTGAGACTCTTAATCAGCGCAATTTGTATAGCTCGTTGGGGCCACACGTTCCTCACCTGTAAAATGTGCCAAATGCCACATAGCTGGCAGGGACACCGGCAGGTCGGGGCTGTTGGCTGCAGAGCCTGGGAACGAGGCCTGGACACCGCACACAGTCGCTGTTACCACTGCTGCTGTGTATTGGGAACACCCAATAAAAGGCAGCAGAAAAGCAGCGTAAGGCAAGTAGAAGCAAATATAAAGGAAACTGCCATATCCTTAGGGTAGTTAAAATTATAGAAACAGAAAGTAGAATGGCTCCCAGCGGCAGGGGGAGGGAGAGATGGGGAGTTCTTGTTTGATGGGTGTAGGGTTTCAGTTTGGCAAGATGGAAGGAGTTCTGGAGATGGATGGTGGTGACAGTTGCTCTGCAACGTGAATGTACTTAACGCCACTGAACTGTACCCTTAAAAATGGTGACGATGAGCTATTTTGTTACGTATATTTTTCTACAATAAGGAAAAAAACAAAAAGGAGAAAAAGCTACCTTATTAGGTAGTATAGCCCGCTTGATAAAAACGGGAATGTTTAAAAAGCCAACAATGATAAGCCATTAAAAAAATGGATAGATTTGGGGACACCTGGGTGGCTCAGTTGGTTAAGCATCTGCCTTTGGCTCAGGTCATGATCCCAGGGCTCTGGGATCGAGCCCTACATTGGGCTCCTTACTCAGCGGGGAATCTGCTTCTCCTTCTCCCTCTTCCCCAGACCGTTCCCCCGCTTTTGTTCTCTCTCTCTCTCTCTCTCTCTCGTGCGCTCTCTCTCTCAAATAAATAAAATCTTTAAAAAAATAAAAAAATTTAAAAAATTAAAAAGATGGATAGATTTGAAAATGTATAAAAATGGAAATTCGACAGGGCAACGCTTACTATAAACAAAGTAAGACAACAGAAAACAAATTGGGGGAAATGTTTTCAATTTCTTTCAAACGGAGCTCATTTCCCGGCTGAAGGAAAAGAAGTGCGTGCGTTAGGAGAGTGACCTGCAGGAAGTCTAGGAAGGGGGAGCCCCGTAGAGTATGAATTCTGCAGACTCCCCAGGGCCTTCCAGGGAAGCCCACGGCGGGACAGGTTGGTGGGACAGACAGTTCCTGAGGCCTCATAATGTCCCGGCTCAAATATACTCTCTGCATTCTCTGGATTTTATGCTGAGATCTGTTCAGACATGTATTAGGAACCCATAAATGTTTATTGAAAGATTTCATATATGAGAGGGTATTGGTTTGCTAGGGCGTCATAATAAAGTACTCCAAACTGGGCGGCTTCGAACCGTGGACATTCGACGGTTTGAGAGGCCAGACGTTTGAAATCAAGGTGTCATCGAGGCCATACTCCCTTTACGTGATCTCGAGAGGATCCTTCCCGTCTCTTCCTCACTTCTGGTGGCCCCAGGTGCTCCGTGGCTTTTGGGAGTATACTCTTCCAGCCCCTGCCTCTCCTCATCTTTTGGGATACCAGTCGTTAGATCTGGGGCACACCATCTATCATGGATGATGTCCTCTCAACATTTTTAACTGATTACATCCTCACATCTTCAAAGACTCAATTTTCAAATAAGGTCACATTCCGGAGTTCTAGGTAGGTGTGAATTTTTGGTGGACACTATTCAAACTACTACACAGAACTGTTTCAGTTGCAAATTACAGAAAACCCCATTTAATAGCTTAAACAAACAAAAATGATTATTTTTAAAAATTATTATTTTTAAAAAAGCTTTTATTAATTTATTTGAGAGAGAGAGATCATGAGAGAGAGCACAGGTGGGGAGGAGAGAGAGAAGCAGGCTGCCCACTGAGCAGGGAGCCCGACGTGGGGCCCGATTCCAGGACCCTGGGATCATGACCTGAGCTGAAGGCAGATGCTTGACCGACTAAGCCATCCAGGCGCCCCTAAAAACGGTTATTGGGACGATTAACAGAAAAGTCTAGGAATATGTGGAACTTCAAGAATGGCTTGACCAAGGAGCTCAGTTTCTCCCGTTCAGATCGTCTTCTGCTAATGTTGGCCTCATTCTTAGGTTTTCATCTTAGAGCTTCTGGCAACTCTATTTTCACATCATCCTTATTGGTAGCAACCTAGTAAAAAGTATCTAGTATCTGCCTGAATACTATCAGCACACATTTCATGGGTATCTTTGGCTTTGAAGGTTTCATGCCCATGTTTAAACCAATCGCTGTGGCCAGGCCTGAGTCTATACCTCAGCTCTAGAGCCAGGGGCAGATTCAGTACCACTGAAAGCACAGAGAGGATGAGGGAGGGGTTTTCCCCAGAGTGAACTTGGGATACTGTTTCCAGAAGCGTGAGCAGGTGCTAGGCAGTAAAAAGTGTAGTCATCCACTAGAATTTTGGTCTTCCTCCGACATCAAGGAGCTCCTGAGAGGCAACTCTGGTTTCACGTCTGTATTCCTGAGCCCCAGATAGCAGCAGGCCCTCAAATAAGTATTTGCTGAGTTGTTTTGAACTTCTGTTTGTTTTGAATTTTTAACATAATCTAGTTTCTGAGGGCTTTATCCACTATAAATATGAGACTTGGCTCCTGAATCAGGGTGACTCCACTCCATTGAGATATTGCTGTTTGTAAAACCCTATCTAGGTATACCAGTTGGCCACCTGTTGTGATATTATTCTTAAAAACTCCCATGAAAGGGAACTGAGAAGAAAGGCTCATGTTTGGGTCAACATGGCAGCAAAGAAACACAAGTAGTAGGCGAAACTAAGGAACAAAGAAACATGTCTTCATCTTCCTCCTTTGTCCCAATACACACACACACCCTCAATGTCTGCAGCAATGGAGTATTGTTGCTCTCACATACCCTAGAGCCCTGGTGGAGAAAACAAGATTCGGAGTTTAGGCATATGTCATCTAGCAGTTTAGGCTTGAAGTGTTGTACCTTAAACGCCCTCCGAGGGGCCTGGTCTCCCAAGCACCAAAACAGCCAGTGCCCAGAGGCTGAAGTCAGACAGCCCTTCAGCTGGATGGAGCTGGACTCTGTAACCACACCGTGGAGTTTAATTTGCTGACCTAGATGTAGTTTGCAGCCCACAAAACCTCATACCACAGCAAAGCTTTTCTTGTGCTGAGACAGCTGGCTGGGTGTGATGTTGCAATGACTCAGTTCTTAGTAAAGGGTCTGAAGAAATTAGGGGCAGAGCTAGAGCCCTAAGACCACAGCCCCAAGAGACCTTCCTGTTTATTCCAGGGCTAGAGAAGGGGAACCTTCTGTTTGTGGGCACTGGTGTTTCATCAGAAGGGACAAGGCTAGAGCTTTGGGTTTGAGCTGTGTATACACAGTGCACACATGATGGTCAGACAATTATACTTAGACTGATCATTCAGACTTCACCACACAGGCCCACGCGTTTTTGGAAAGTGGTCCTCAAACTATGTGAATAGAAGTCCTAATTCTCCTTGACTTCCATTTTGAAATTGGGACTCGGTTTACATGAGGAAGCCTGTTTCAACAAAGTTAGAGTTGAAAACTCTGGGTTCTGAGGACTTCCCATCAAACACAGCAGATTGAACACGTGCACAAGCCTCAGCTTCCTCCCCAAACCCCACTAAAATGTGAGTAAAGAGACTTTAAAAAAAAAGCATATACACATAAGAGAGATAAGAGCAGAGAGGGGGAGTAAAAAAAATCCTAGCTGAAGCCTACTGATGTTCAAGAGAAATAAACTTACTTTGGATAGATATTCCTACTGTGAAGTATATATCTAATAATAAATTGTTAGACATTGTTACATCAGCCAGTGTTCCCTGAAATGCTCACCATCTTTGTATGAGTGTGTGTGCATGTTGATTCTGTTGATAAACTTCTACATAAATTTTTGCTGAAGAAAGAATACATCTTAGAGTGTGTTGGTAGAAAGAAGGGGCCGGGGATTTAAATACATCCATGTGAGTTCATAATATTTTTGTATTTATGATATTTATAGTATCTAGTAATATAAATATAAAAGTAGTATTAAGTGTTTATGGTAGTTATTATTTCTATTTCCTAAAATGTATTTAGTGTCTCTATATATTTATAATATATTTAGTATTAGTAGTATTTTAATAGTATAATATAGTATCAGCATTTATAGTTTTTTTCAACCCTAGTGTTGTGTTAGGATCACATTCAAGTGCTTATTAAAAATGGGAATGCTTGGGGAGCCTGGGTGGCTCAGGTGGTTAAGCGTCCAACTCTTGATTTCAGCTCAGGTCATGATCTCAGGGTCCTGGGATCGAGCTCCAAGTTGGACTCTGCACTCAGTGGGGAGTCTGCTTAAGAGTCTCTCTCTTCCTCTCCCTCTGCCCCTTCTCTCTCTCATTCCCTCTCTAGAGGGGTGGGGGGAAAGGGAATGCTTGTTAAAGATACACATTCCTAGGCCCTGCCCCAGATATCTGAAACAATAGGCTTGTGGATGGTGGAATTGTAAGCAATCTGTTTTTCCTTCAACTTTTTATTTTGAAAATGTTCAAACATATAGAAAAGTTGAAAGAATACAATGCTCACCCCCTTATCTTCCACCCAGATTTCACAATGATCACATTTACTACATTAATTGATTTTTTTTCCTTTCTTGCTCTTTCTCTAGCAATATATATATTTTTTTCCTGAAAGAGCTGAAAGTAAATTTCAAACCTGTTGACATTTCACCCTTGTTGTGGGTTGAATTATGTTCCCCAAAAGACAGGTTCAAGTCCTAAACCCTGGTGCTAGTGAAGGTGACCTGTTTATAAGTAGCACCTTTGCAGGTGTAATCGAGTTGAGATGAGAGCGTCCTGGAGTAGAGTGGGACCCTCCAATAACTGGTGTC
Source organism: Ailuropoda melanoleuca (assembly GCF_002007445.2). NCBI lineage: Eukaryota > Metazoa > Chordata > Mammalia > Carnivora > Ursidae > Ailuropoda > Ailuropoda melanoleuca. The sequence goes on along the minus strand of NC_048218.1, from coordinate 198,928,061 downwards.
CTTATAAAGAGAGAGAGATTTGAAGTCACAGAGAGACACACGGGAGAGGACATGTGATTGTGGAGGCAGAGATAGGGATTAATGCTGTCCTAAGCCAAGGAGCACCAAGGATTGCCAGCAACCGCCAAAAGCTAGGAGGAAGCAAGGCAGGATCTTCCCCAAGAATTTTCAGACAAAGCACAGCCCTGCCATTATCACATATACAAAAACTAACAATTTTATGATTTTCTAATATCCAATCCATAATCAAAAGGATCCAGTTGTTCTCCAAAGATCTATTGTAGATTTTTTTTCCTTTTTTTTTTTTTTGGGTCAGAATCCAATCACAGTATCTTATATTCATTTAATTGTTATGTCTAAGTTCTTTTATTCTAAAGTAATTCGACTTTTCTTAAAAAATGACATTAACTTTTTGAAGTGTTAAGGAAAAAATTGTTCTCAAATGATAGGGAAAACTTTATTCAAGATTATTGTAACAAGGAAGAGAGATCAGGCTCAACTCTGAAAAAAGGACAGGTGGGATGTATAGCCAAAGGGCAGGATGAGGGGGTCAGTGGATGGATAAGTACTAAGGGCAGACGTCAAGGGGAGGGGGATTCTTGCTACACTGACCTGACATGACCCTTGCTAAAGGCAGGTCAAGAGCTTAGACATCAAAGCTGGGGGATGAGGACCTTGATCAGAAGTCAAGGGTGATCAGATGTCAAGTGTGGGGGATGATTTAGCAAGATTCTTTGCTAAGATTGGCTGGGCAGGCCCAAGACTGAGTGGCAACCAGGGTCAAGGCCTAATCGAAAGATGTTTAGAGGAGCCTGACTAAAGTCTGGATGAGGAAAGAGCCTTTGTCACAGGTCAGTTGTCTTACGCTGTATTCCACACTGTGAGTTTGTATTCTTGATTCCTCTCGGCATAGTTTAACTTGTTCCTCTATGTCCATCTTTCCTGTTCACTGCAATGTAGTCATGAGGCTTGGTCAGATTCATGTTAGTTATGTTGGAGTAGTAGTAATTCACAGGTGGTATTGTGTTTTTCACATTCTTTTATATCAGAAGGTGCATAATTGTTGCACCTTTGGTGATGCTCAGTTTGATTGCTTAGTTAAGATGGTGACCCCCCGATCTCCCTATTGTAAAGGGAAATTTTCCTCTTGGTAACACATAAGTCATCTGTGGCAATGTGAACATATTTTATCCAGTGGCTCCATTGATAATCTTTGTGTAAATCACTTATTGCATTGGGGCCTGCAAAATAATGATTTCCAATTCTATTACTCCTTGCGTTTTTATTAGCTCTTTTCCTTCCTTTCCCTCTTGTGCTGAATATCACTATGGACACATGGATTTTGTTTTATTCGTTGTGTTACCAGTTGTAGTCATTATTCATTCTGACGTTCAAACTGTCCCAAATGTGGCCACTAAGAATCCCTTCTATGTCTCCTATGTTTTTGAACACTTCCTAGTCTTTTGGCACAAGCTGATGCCCCAGTTTCACTTTCTTGGCCCCAGACAGAGAATCAGACATTTCTCCAAGGGACAGAAAACATGATCGTCCTTCTCGATTACCCCAAAGTAAGGTGTCTGTTTCCTTACCCGTTTAAAATAAGCTTCACAGGGGCGCCTGAGTGGCACAGTGGTTAAGCGTCTGCCTTCAGCTCAGGGCGTGATCCCGGCATTATGGGATCGAGCCCCATGTCAGGCTCCTCCACTATGAGCCTGCTTCTTCCTCTCCCACTCCCCCTGCTTGTGTTCCCTCTCTCGCTGGCTGTCTCTATCTCTGTCGAATAAATAAATAAAATCTTTAAAAAAAATAAATAAAATAAAATAAAATAAGCTTCACAGTAGCTAATGGCTCTTAGGTGCTACGTGCCCAGCACCAAGGGTTTTCCGTGCATCGCCTCATTTAAGACATGGGCCAATTCTTTATGGTAAATACATTTACTTATCCCCATTTTACAGTTGAGTAAACTGGGGTGTGGAGAAGTAAACTGTGCAGGGCCACTCAGTGAGCAAGTAGGGGAGTTAAAATTGGAACTTGGATCATTCTGACCCCAAAATCAATCTTGGAACCACCATGCCATATTGCCAATCAATTTTGCTACCAACCCCCCCCAAAAAAACAAAAAACAAAACAAAAATGAAAAAAAAACCCCTACTTAGAAAGAAGGGAACTTCATGATATCTACAATTAAAAACAAAAACCATGCTTGAAGATGACAGGCATGAGGCAAAATTTAAAGAAGGAAGTCCTAGAGAAACCTGGTACCTTTCTCATGTGTTCTAAATTGCCAATAATCACAATTTAGGATAACCAAGGTCAGGCCTGGAATGTGATGAGAAAGCTTTCTTGTAACTCCACTAGAAGCCTTATCATGGAATGAAATGGAGCAGGGTCTTTGGACCAAGTTAGTGTTAAAAGCCTTTCAAGCTTTTCTCACACCTACTGGCTCTTCTTCTGGGGTGGTCTATCAGAGCTCAGGCAGTCCAGGTTAATGGAAGGGAGATCAAGGGGAGGGAGGAAGGGAAGGCTGCTAGGATTATGTCCTGCTTCTCCTGTCCCAGGGTGCTGGGAAGCGAGAGGGGGAACTGCCTGGAGGAAAGGGGCCCCCTTTTTCTAATCTGCGCAAAGGTGCCTTATTGGCCAGCAGGGTCCCTATCTGAGCTAAGTTCTTCCTGTATGAAATTGACCGTTCTGGGTTCAAGGGCTAGTGACTCTCTTATTGCTTCATGAGAGAAAACTTCATCCTCCCCACAGGAATTTCCAGTTGTAGTTATTAGCCTAGGTGTAACCTGAAATTTAAATGTAATTACATTTCTCTTAGAGCTAAGAGCTAAGGTTGTCCCTAGCAACCTGCCAGTTTCCTGCTTTCCTTCTTAGGAAGAGAGTCTGGCCTTTACTCCTCTTCCCCTTTTCCACTTTGACCTTAGCATCCAGTTGAGCCTGGGGTTGTGTTTAGTGAGGAGCCTTCTCCCAGGTCACCAAGCCTCCAGCTTGTCTCCGTGCCGCCCCCCCGCCCCCGCCTTTGTGTGGGACCGCAAGAGGCACCTGAGTGCCCTGGGGGTGGCGAGGGGTAACAGGGACTGATAGGTGGGGGCCCATTAAGATAAGGAGGAAGAATAAACAGAAGCAGATGTGCCTTCAGTTCTGGTCCCCCGGCCCACTGGAAAACAAACGGACGGCAGCTGGTCTCCAGGGCAGGACCTGGCCTCCTTGGAGCCAGGAGCTGGGTTGGGTTCCTCAGTCCTCATCTCTCCACTGGACCTTGATTTCCTCCCTGGAGACAGGCCAGAGGCGCTTTCCCTCCACACAGCACAAACCAAATATATTCACATTCTATCTATTATCAATGCCAATGACTCCTCTCCATTTTATTTTATTTTTTCCAATATGTATTTATTTTAGAGAGAGAACGCGTGTGTGCAAGCATGGGGTGGAGGGGCAGAGGGAGAGAAAGTGTGTGTGTGTGTTTTTTTTTTTTTAAAGATTTTATTTATTTATTTGTCAGAGAGAGAGAGAGCATGAGAGAGAGCACAAGCAGGGGGAGCTGCAGGAAGAGGGGGAAGCAGGCTCCTGCTGAGCAGGGATCCCGACATGGGGCTCAATCCCAGGACCCTGGGATCATGACCTGAGCCAAAGGCAGAGACTTAACCGACTAAGCCACCCAGGCGTCCCGACTCCTCTCTGTTTTCAAAGATGTGCACAGACAGTCATTGTCCTGTGAACCACAGAAGAGGAGACTGTGCACACACACACCCCCTTCTAGGCTGAGATTAAAAAGCCCGGAGGTGACTTTAATCCCCTGAAGTGATGGTCCCCTAAAGTTATGGGGCCCCTCCATAGGTTGGACCCGCCAGCTCTAAAAATCCTCTGGCCCCCTGGGCAGTTTTGGACTCTCCACCCCCAATCCAGAAGGGATCAAAGCAATAGACAGTCTGGACATTAAGGGTGTGAAGGGCTGGGGCTGAGGCTGAGGGTGCTTTGGGGCCCTCCCCCAGCATATCATTCTACATCGATGTTTCCTTTTCAAAAGGGATCTGTACTGACTTAAAATTTTTAGTTTTTAATATTACCTAAATATGTGCAAATTTAAACCTGGGTATAACACTCTGTGTGCTTCTAAGTAGTCTCTAATCCTAAAATTGAAGGAGGAAGGAGGGGAGGAGCCAGGGTCTCACCCACCTACTCCCAGCTTCAGGGCTGTGTGTCTCTAGGAGGTTTTTTTTTTCTCCCAGACACACCTGCTGTGACCCCCTGCAGTCCTTGCTTCCGCTGGCTGGGCAATCCCTGGGCTCAGGTAACACTGCTGCCCCCCCCC
>NC_048218.1:198884141-198923579 GCF_002007445.2 Ailuropoda melanoleuca | reverse complement strand
GGGTGGCCATGGCTTCCTGCTGTTGCTTATCTCTGGTTTGCTTCACCTTCTCTACTTGGATCCTGGATTTTTCCATCCTGGCAAGCTTAAGGTGGGAGGCAGCATTTCATAAAGGTGGGCAGTGCAGGGGTCTCAGGTGGGATGCCCCAAAAGCCAATTCTTTTTTTTTTTCCCCCAAAGCCAATTCTTTTTTTTTTTTTTTTTATTTTTTTTTTTTTCGANATTCGACAGAGATAGAGACAGCCAGCGAGAGAGGGAACACAAAGCAGGGGGAGTGGGAGAGGAAGAAGCAGGCTCATAGAGGAAGAGCCTGACGTGGGGCTCGATCCCACAACGCCGGGATCACGCCTGAGCCGAAGGCAGACGCTTAACCGCTGTGCCACCCAGGCGCCCCTCCCCAAAGCCAATTCTAAGAGGGAGATTTGCATGCAGAGAGTTTACTGGGGCACGTGCCCCCTAGCAGCAGCTCTAAGAGTGAGGGGAGCAGGATTGGTCAGAGGGAATTGTGGACATAGAACAGTTACAACAAAAGCTCTGAAGCCAGGATGGCCCTTCAGAATTGTCCCAAACTGGAGCAAGGCACTGGATTTTTGTACCCCTTCGCCTCCGCAGCATGGCTGAGTTAGACTGGGGTTGCTCCCAGAAAGGGGCCAGTGTTGGATGGGGTGGTTCCCTTCAGGCAGGACGGTTCCTGGGGGGGGACTGGCTGTGAGCTGTCATCACCCCTGAAGGGGAGCCTGGGCAGGGGCCACAGCGACCACTTCAGGTTCGAAGCCCACTTCTGCAACTTACTAGTTATGTGACCTTGACCTAATTCTTTATCCCTGAGCATGAGGTTCAGTGTCCTGACCCTTGAAAAGGGAAATTGTGAGGACTGAATGAGACCGGGTTCTGTGTTCCATAGGGGAGAGAAAGTCTCCGCCCCTCTCCTCTGCTGGCTTCCCTCCAGGTCGCTGCTGTAATCTGTTTGGTCAGGATCCAGGACACTGTTTCAGCCACGTTTATGAGCGGTGGGGCTCTTGCGCAATAAAGGGTCGTGTGCCCAGGTGTGGCTTTTTCTCCCACTTCCTGCTCCCAGGGGTTGGGTAGACCTTGCTCTCCTCTCAGGGGACAGAATGAGGAAGCTGAACTAGGTCCTCCTGCAGGCTGGCCTCCTTGCCCTCCCTCTTCTTCCTCCCAGGAGCACGGCTGGCTGGGACTGTGCAGGGCACAGGGGAGTGAGGGCTCTGGATCCTGGTGTCCTGAGCTCAGGCCTGTCATTGAGCTCAGAGCCCTGTCCTGAGGTGGTGCATCGGGCTCTGTGCTGTAGAGCAGCACCCCAAATTTCTTCGGGGTCCCCATGGTACCTATGGAGACTTGATTTGAATTAGAAAAGGTCCTTCCTCTGGGCAGACACACCCTAAGGAGTGGTCGGTTAGCAAATAGATAGTGCCTCTGTACAAACTAGAAAAAGGCCCCCCGTCCTCCCTCTGCACTTGAGGAGCAGTGCACAACCTGCCCAACCCTACCGGGTGACCCTGAATGAAGGCTCCACTTGATGCCCCAGGCTCCTCACCTTGCCTCTGCCTTGCCCATTTTCTCAGCACATGCCAGATCTAAGGTGTAGCCCAGGGTTTTGCACGTTTTGTGTGCTTTATGTGCTTATTATGGGCAATCAAGTTATATGCCACAGAGCCAATCTTCCCACACATCAGACCTCTCTCTCTGCCTTAGAGCCTTAGATGCTGCTTTCTGTGATGGCATTCACAGATTCTTTGGGTCCTGGAACTGCAAGGGAGCCAAGAGATTACCAGTATTGCTTAGTGACAGGGGCCCCAAATCTGTTCCACTGGGGACAGACTCCCAGTCACAGAAGCATCCTAACCCCATGAATCTGTCCTACCAGTCTCCCCTGCTTTGCCCAGAGTGCAGGCCTAGTAACTTGATCGAGCCCGGACATGGACAATAGCATCCTGACTGAAGACCTGTCACTGGGGAGGTGGTGTGGGTAGAGCAGAAGTCAGGAGCCAGATGACTTCAGGCTGGATTTAGCCTGGTTTGTTTGATCCAGAACCCACTGTTGACTCTCATGACTTTTGTTGAAAAAACGTACGTGGTCACAATGGGCCTGCCTTCCTTTGCGGCAACACTGGACTGGAGCTGAGCGGTGTCTTCCTCGGCAGAATTGTAGGAGTGGCCTTAACCCTAGCTTCATGGGGAAGTGATATACTCCAGGGTCAGTCAGCCCGAGTTTGAATCCTGGATCGCTTACTAGCTCTGGGACCTTGAACAAGTTATTTCTCTGTGCCTCAGTTTTCTCATCTGTCAAATAGGATGAGGAAATAATAATACCCATATTACACGGTTGTTATGAGGATTAAAGGAATGAGTACTTATAACTGCACACAGTACATGATATATGTTAGCTGTTGTAATGACAACAGATGAGTTTCCACTGAGTAGACGTTTATGTGAAGTTTCCACAAACATCATTTAAATTGTCTCAGTGACCTCCAGATTCCCAGCAATAGATTGGAGCTGGCCTACAGAAACCCAAGTTGGAAAAGTCACTCTTTGATCGATGAGTCCCCCTACCCCTGAACAAGGCGATCTTCCCGACTGCCCAGGCCCTGGGGTGGGGGGCAGCCTTGCCTCCTGGTCTTGTCCTGCTTAGAACTCTGTCCCTGCCGGGGATATGAAGGGAAGCCATGTGAACAGCCAGTTACACTCCCTGTCCTCCGCTTGTAAGAGCACATCCTGATATCCCAAGGCATTCCTTGTTCCTCTTCGAAGTTGTTAAAATCTGTCAACAGCAGTCTTCCACAGTTACTGGGCATTTTTATTTCCTGCCTGACTCCTGCATGGGGTAATGAGTTCCATGAGCTTACCACCCACCGAGCGAAGTCAGATTGTCTTCCATTCTTCCTACATGTAATTCTCTCAAGCTTTAAGCAGTGCACCCTGGTCTAGTTCAGGAGTTGGTGAATGAGTTCATGACCACTGTAACCATAACATTCATGATCAAACAGATGTTACTCCTTCGTAGCCTTTGTCTTCCCAGATGGAGGAACCCTCAACATCTCACTCTGTTTTTATGGTAGCTTCCTTGTTTCCTTGACAACTTCGGCTGGCCCTTTTTCTAGTTTCCCACGGTCTTTCTTGAGGTGTAGTAAGCACACAGGACAGCAATCCCTCCCGAACCACATTCTGTTACACTTGGATGCTGTTCCAAGTACCAAATGGGAAGTTCACTTCAATACATGCAAATGGCAGTTATCTTGTTGAAAACTGGAACAGGAGGGTATTGGGAGTTGGTGAAAGAACAGAGAGTGAAAGCAGCAAGCAGAGCACATGCACAGGATTTTGCCGCAGAGGTGTGAGGACACATCAGAAGGTGAGATCTTAGAGCTCTGACTCAGAACTCCCCCCACAGAGCCGCTGTCCACAATCCAGTGCTCGCCCCTCCACCCCACGGGCCTGGGTGCTGGGCTGCACCAGCCAGAGGGGTTACCTCTCCCTGGTTTGCGTGAAGACATCTCATGGACCAGCAGCAGTCCTGCCCAGGAGGGGACAGTTGTGCCCTCTAGACCGGAAGGCCAGAAAAAGCCGGGCCAGAGCCAGGCACTGCGTCCTGCTACTCCTCCATAATGGTGTTTTGTTTTGTTTTTTTTGTTTTGTTTTGTTGTTGTTGTTTTTAGAATTAGAGGATGTTCTTCTTTTAAATTTTTTTTTAAAGATTTTATTTATTGGAGTCCGTGGGTGGCTCAGTTGGTGAAGCATCTACCTTCACCAGGGTCCTGGGATTGAGTCCTGCATGGGCTCCCTGCTCAGTGGGGGGTCTGCTTCTCCCTCTGCCTCTGCGTGCCACTTCCCCTGCTTGTGTGCACAAGTTCTCTCTCTCTCTCTGACAAATAAATAAATAAAATCTTAAAAAAAAAAGATCTTTGAGAGAGAGAGATAGCAAGAGAGAGCAGAACAGGAGGGAGGGTGGAGGCTGCCCCCCGAGCACCCATTTGAATCTCTGAAATACATGGTAGCCTTGAGATTTGGTTGTCATGGGACTTTCACAGCCTAAGCCTAATTAGGTCCTGTGAGCAGTGACTGGTTCAGGGTCACACCAGTGAGTGTGTGGGATTCTCCTGGGCTAAGGGATTGGTTAGGTGAAGTCCAGGATTTTCCTTTGAGTGTTGGAGGGCACGAAACTCTCTCCTTCTGGATGAGGTGGGATATGGAGTTGAAGCTAGGGATTGTTGCAGCCATTTTGCTAACATATAGGGGGTCAGCATGAGGATTAAGGTGACCTATTGAGGGGAGCCCCCAGAGAATCATAGTAAAAAGGATCCAGGGCCCTGACTATACCCTGGGTGGAGCCTGATTTGCTTCTGGACTTCATAGTTTCACAGCCAATAAATTCCCTTAAGTGTTTAAGCCAATTTGGGTTTCTTGCTTCTTTTGACCAGAAACATCCTAACCGTTATAGATGGTCAGGGAAGAAGGAGGTGATGTTTGAGCTGAGACACAAATGGGAGCAAAGAAGATCTGGAAGAAAAACCTTCCAAGCAGAGGAAAATGCAAATACCCCAAGATGGGTACGGGCCAGGCACATCTATAAAGCGGCAAGGTCAATGAGCCATGGGGAGAATGGTATCTGGTGAGGGAGCAATGTAGGCCAGGTCTTGGGGGGGCCACAGAGAGGAGCTCAGCTTTTGCTCTAAATGCAACAAGGAAGCCATTGTTAGTTTGTTTTTTTTAATTTTTAATTTTATTTTTTAAAAGATTTTATTTATTTGTCAGAGAGGGAGAAAGTACAAGCAGGGGGAGCAGCAGGCAGAGGGAGAAGCAGGGGGAGCCCGATGTGGCACTCGATCCCAGGACCCTGGGATCATGACCTGAGCCAAACGAAGGCAGACGCTTAACTGACTGAGCCACCCAGGTGTTCCTGTTTTTTAAAATTTTAAAAACTGATTTTTATTTATATATGGCAGTACAGTACTCAAGGCTTAAGGGCACAGTTGGATGGATTTCAACACGTACACACACACATATCTCCATCACCCAGATCAAGAAGGTTTTCAGCCCCCACAGGCCATATATGCAATTTGAAATTTTCTAAGAGCCACATTAAAAGCGCGTAAAAAGAAACAGGTGAAATGAATTTTAATTATGTATTTGATTTAACTCAGGGGATCCAAAATATTATTTTAACACATAATCAATGTTAAAGGTGTCCATGAGCTGTTAATTTTACAAAGTCTTTAAAATCCAGTGTGCAGTTTACATAGACAACACACTTCAGTTTGGACCAGCCCCATTTCCAGGGCTCAGTAACCACATGTGGCCAGTGGCTACTACGGGAACAGTGCACATCTAGAGAGCAGGGAAATGAAGCAAACACCGCCCATTGATCAGAACAGAAGTCATGTAAATATAAGCCATTGACCTTATCTCTATTTAGAGTACTGACTCTTTAATTTCATTTTTGTGAAAATAAGTCCCCACCCATTCTCAGTTCCCTAGCTCTTTATTCCTCTAAGGTCATATACTCAACACAGAATTTTCCTACCATGAGCAGTTTTAGTTCCCTTTTGGGCTCTTCTGTGAATGGAGTTGTCTTTCTGCCCATTCTTAGGCAATACGAACATCTCAGTGACAGGCTCCTCACTTGACCAATAATCCACAAAGTCAGATGAAAGTCGTTCTACCCCTGTGCGTTCCAAACCTGGCGGATCACCTAAATCACTTCAGAGTGTTTAAAACAAAACAAATAGCACACATCTAGGACCTCCTGAATCCCCACCCAGAGACGTACTCAGTGATGTGCATTTTTTTTTTTAAAGATTTATTTATTTATTTGACAGAGATAGAGACAGCCAGCGAGAGAGGGAACACAAGCAGGGGGAGTGGGAGAGGAAGAAGCAGGCTCATAGCAGAGGAGCCTGATGTGGGGCTCGATCCCATAACGCCGGGATCACGCCCTGAGCTGAAGGCAGACGCTTAACCGCTGTGCCACCCAGGCGCCCCCAGTGATGTGCATTTTTAAAAAAGCTTGACTGTGATTGCCACTCAGCCGTGGGGACCACTGAGGATGACCCACTTTGCTGAACACACCAGAGTTCTCATCTGGGACGGTGGCAGAGATGCAGTGATGCTGAAGTGACCGTCCTCTAGGAGCAAAACTCGTTTTAACGATGTTGTCCCGGTCATGGGAGGGGTGGGTGTCTTTGTTTCCTCAGGGGTGGGACCATGGCAGTGGCCGAGGTGGAGGCCTCAGGGGTCCCCTTGAGTGTAGCCTATTTTGTGCAGGCAGAGCCCTGGACAGGAGAAACCCCTCCAGTGGACAACCAATATGATAGAAGACAGAGCCACGGATCTTGAGTTGGCCTAAGGATAAGTGTGGCTAAGGAAGAAAGCCACCGTTAGTGACCCATCTGCACCCCCTGCCCCCCATTCTGTTCTTACCTCCAACACTGGCTTTCCTGGCAGTGAGTCCCTCGAATCCCTTCTTCACACACAGGTGTATAATAGCAGAGCTAGCCTGTGTTTCAAGGGGACAATTTGAAAGAGCGATGACTAAGGAAAAAAATTAACCTCGTCCTTCTGGATTTCGTTTTAATTGTTGGGTGTGCCCTGTACACCAGAAATCATAAAGCAGGCCTGGTTTCCTTCCCTGGCTGTATTTAAAGAGCCCTGGGTTTGCAGTCAGGACTCCCGAGCTCTAGTCCCACCATTATCACTAACAGCTGCATCTCTTTGGGTATATGGTTGAACAAATCCGAGTGTCACTTCCTCCACTGGTTACATATGAGTAGTAGTACCTGCCTTATAGGTTATAGTGATTACTAGATAAACCACGCATGTGAAAGCAGTTTGGAAACTGTAAAGCATTACACAAATGCAAGATGCTAACCTTTATAGCCGGAAGAATGACACAGGGCATAGAACAGTGGGAGAAACCCTTCACCAGCTTCTAAGATGGTGAGGTCAGGAAGCACATTTCTTCCCCCTGCCCTCCTGCCTTTCTTCTTTGTTCCCTCACCGTATTTAATGGCGTTTGTATGTCTTTACAAGCAGCAGGGGCTCTGATCCTAAAGAATGAGTAATTGAACACACTCCTGGTGTTTTGGCCCTTGATACACACCTGTCCTGGGCTTCTGGAAGGGCAACCGCCAAAAGAAGCCTCTCGGCCAGGTGTCCATAAATGTTTCCAGTGGCGATTCCTCCGCAGGCCGGGAGGTTTCCATTGGCTCCGGGGTCCCCTGTGTCTTTCATTGGCTGGCTGCAGCTGGGACGAGGAGCGACTGGCCCTGTGCGGTTCACAGTCAAGAATCACTGAGGGCTTCTTGCGCCGTTGCTGCTTCTTGTCCCCAGGTAGCCCGTGGGAGCTTCCTCCTCCTCCCCCTCCACACGCTCAGTCCATCCCAGGCTACTCTACCAGTCCTGACCAGTCTGGGCCGGACACCTACAATCTCCGCTCAAAATGCCTCGTTTGCGGAACCTTCCCAGGCTAAGCCCAGCCATCAGCACTTCCTTAATGGACACATTTCTGGTTCCCTGCACATGAGAGAGGGAATCAGTCCCCGAGCCACGCACTCGAGCAGTGCCTTTGTCACTTTTTCAAGTCCCGCCCGCTGCGGTAAAATGCTCAGGCTCCTTCTTAACTGTTCTCCCCGCGAAATACAGGTCGGGGGAATGCAGTAAACCTGGCTCCTTCCGGAAGAACGCTGAGACTTAAAGGCACTGGGCTCCAGCCAAACAACCGAATAAAGTGGAAAATTTTTTCATCACTTACAGAAAGTATTTTCGCTCGGTAGAAACAGCATCTACGGCTCCTCGGAGCAAGCTTGTTTTAGCACCACCGAGCAAGAGCACACCGGTGCAGTTAGGGGCGCCTTCTGGAGGCTGCTCCAACCCCCCTCCCACTTCCCATCGGGCTGTCATTGTTCCCCCGCCGCTCGGGCCAGGGAACCCCGCAGCCGGGCCAGCGCGCCCCCGCAGACCCCGCTCTCCCGACCAGGCGCAGCGGCCGCGGCTCAGGACATCCCTGGGGGAAGCCGGGCCGTGACCTCGGCGGGGGCGCGGGGGTGCGGGGCCGCGGGGGCGCAGGAGGGGCCGGCGCTGCCAATCCCCGCGGCGCACGTGCCGCACGTCTCCGCATCCGGGCCCCCGCCAAGAGCCGGCTAGNCAGGTGGGGGGGTAAGGGGGATGCTTAAGGGTCTTGGTGGGGCGGGGGCGCGCCAAGGGAGGCCCACGAGAGGGTCCGCCGACGCTTGGGCACCTCCCTAACCAATTAGGGCAGCACCGAGAAATTCCCCAAGCCGCCTCAGCCTGTCTCTGTCCATCTCTGTCACTAAAAAGTGGGCCACACACTGGTGGGGACGGGTCTGTCGCCCACCATCGGTTTAGCCGAGGGCCCACGGCAGGAGGGCGGTGGTCCGGGGAGGGGGACTTCACAGGCTGTGCAGAGCACCTGTGCAGGAGAAAGCAGACCATTTCAGGCACCTTCGTCACCCCTGCTCCCTCATTTCCCCCCACCCCTGCCATCTCCGCCCAAAAATAGGGAGTGTTTTATTTCTGGCTGTGATTTTGAAACCCAGCCATTGCATGTGTCAGTCCCCCCCCTCCCCCCCAAGCCCGGGAATCAGAGCTGTCCGAGTGGACTTGATGGTGCGCAGAAGGCAAGAGAGGGGCCACCGCCTGCAGGGGACGAGACATCACCGATGGTCCACTCTGAGATGGAGCCTGCTGGCGGCCCGATAATGTCCTGCTGGAGGAGGAAGGCATCGGGGCCACCATTCTCTGTACAGAGCGGTCCCTTCATTCCCCGCTGTGCTGTTTGGACCCCAGAAAGTTCCAGGTCCCAGCGTGGAAGCCGGTTGGATGTCGCTGTACCTCTCTGTGAGTCTCCGGAGCTGTACTCTTGTTTACCCTCCTTGAGAGGCCCTAACAACTTCCGGAAGAGGAACTCCCTTTGAAGTGTGGGCAGCATTTCGGTTCCTCTGACTACTCCTTGTCTCCTTTGATGTGGAATGACGCCAGGCGAAGCAGAGACTGGCTCCTGGGACCAAGAGATCAAACGCCACTCCCAAGTTCACCTCCAGCAGGACGGACATATTGAAGGGCAGACTGAAATACCCTAGAATCTTAAAATTTTCCATTTCCTGCTGTGTTTTTAAAAATTAATATAGTTCCCGTTTTTCAAATGTATCATTCAATTCTCAATGCCTCTGAAATGACAGTGGAAAACCTTGGGTTCACCTGCTCTATCTACATGATTTCATCTAATCCTCACAACCACTGTCCCTGGCTGGTATTATCCTCCACTTTATAGATGGAGAATTGAAGGCCTGGGGTCGGTCACACAGCTGTCCCACTGAGAGCCGTCCTTCCTTTTTAAAAAAGATTTTATTTATTTATTTGTTTATTTGAGAGAGTAAGAGAGAGTGAGTAGGGGAAGGAGCAGAGGGAGAGGGACAAGCCGGCTGGGGCTTTATCACCTAACCCACGAGTTCACAACCTGAGCCAAAACCAAGAGTCAGTTGCTTCACCGACTGAGCCACCCCAGTGACCTGAGAGGCTTTCTTCTTTTTTTTTCCCTAAGATTTTATTTATTTATTTGACAGAGAGAGAGAGAGAGAGACAGCCAGCGAGAGAGGGAACACAAGCAGGGGGAGTGGGAGAGGAAGAAGTAGGCTCCCAGCCTAGTAGGGAGCCCGATGCGGGGCTCGATTCCAGGACCCTGGGATCACGCCCTGAGCTGAAGGCAGACGCTTAACGACTGAGCCACCCAGGTGCCCCCGAGAACCTTTCTTCTTGATCACCTCCTCCACTAAAAGTTAGTTGCATGAATCAAATGAATCAAATCCCAAAAGCACAACACTGCCTGGCACACGGTAACCACACAGTGAAAAGTTACTGATTTTTTTGGATCGTCACAAATAATAAGCATAAAAGTTCTGTCTATCATGTTAGGCCAGTTCGGCAGTGACCGTAGGCAGTAGACCCTGATGCATTGTTTCGGGAATGTTCAGGGTTTTGTTTTTCCTTGGTTAGAGCTATCTCTAAATGGTACTGGGAGATGGACTCCACAGCGAGTTGCTCCAAGACAAACTGTACTGTAGTTTTCCCACAGAGATTTGCTCCCAGACCTGATCCGTCCTTCCTTCCCAACTGGAGACCATTAGCAAAAACATGCTGTTCAGACCTCAGCTGGGTGCTTTGATGCCTGTGAGTTTAGAATGTAGTGTGTGTGTGTGTGTGTGTGTGTGTGTGTGTGTGTGTGTATTTTAACGACACGGGTAAGGTAACTTGGCTTTGTCCTTAAATTTCACAAAGCAAATCAACATTATTCACCAGATTGCTTACTTTTTAAATAGTAGGGGTTTTTTTGTTTGTTTTTGTTTTTTACAAAAAAGTGTTTTAAAAGTGCTGCTTTGGGAGTGGAGAGGTCCTCCTGAAGGCCCCTCCAAGTTAAGAGAACGACTAGGAATCATCTGAATGAGGCGATGCAGTGGGCACTGTCCTGGGGACGGATGTGCCCTGGGAGACGGAGGAGGACAGGCGAGCTGCCCCGTGGCTTGGCTTTTTGCAGGACAGGACGGGGAGGAGGCAGGAGCCACAGAAACACTGATAACTGAGGCACGGTGAAGGCCTGATGAGGCTTCTCTTTAGTCAGAGGCTGGTGGGAGGTCGAGCCCAGCCAGGCTTTTGCTTTTAACATGAAAAGATGGAGGAAGGTATAAAAGAGTAACACATGGTATTTGTTGAAGAAAAATAAAATAATAGCAAAGAGTATTTCTTGAATACCTATCATGCTGTGGACACTGTGCTAGGGGCTTCACCCACTTCTCATCATTTCGCCCTATGAAGTAGGTAACTGTAATTATTCCCAGTTTCCAGCTAAGGAAGCAGCTACAGGAAGGGTAAGTGGCCCAGCTAGTGCTCCTGCTCATGGCCGTGTCACTCAGACACGTGGGGTTGGAAGTGTTTTGCTTTGGACAGGTGACACAGTGAGACGACACCATGACTGGATTGCCGTTGGGGGAGAAAGAGTGCCTTTTTGTGGTGTGTGTTTGGGGAAGGACAAAGAGAGATGGGCCCTTGCTGAGTCAGACAGGAGCAGAGGAAGGCAAGCACGGGAGTTGAGGTATCATAGGAAGGTGTCCACAGTAAAAGGTGGGACCTGCAGGGTGGCCAGTTTGTTTCAACGTATCACAGTAACACATCACCTCGATAACAGAGTGTTCTGGGTTGAATTGTATCCTCCCACCCAGTTCAGATGCTGAGGCCCTAACCCTTAAGACCTCAGAATGTGACCTCATTTGGAAATAAGTTCATTGCTGGTATAGTTAGCTAAGTTAGAATGAGGTCATGCCAGAGTCGGGTGGGTCCCTTAATCCCATATGACTGGTGTCCTTCTAAAAAGGGGAGCTTGGACACAGATTCCCCCCCCACACACACACACAGAGGGAGAATGCCATGTGGGCACGAAGGCAGAGATCAGGGTGATGTGTCTACCAGCCAGGAAAGGCCAAAGATGGCTGACAAGCCAGCAGAAGGGAGAAGAGAGGCCTGGACCAGATTTTCCGTCACAGCCCTCAGAAAAAACAACACTGGGCTGCCTTGAGACAGTACATTTCTGCTGGCTAAGCCACTCCGTGTGCTGCGCTCGTGGTCACGGCTATCGCGAAGTAATGCACGTGGCCACACATCGGTCGGCTGCCCTGGGGGCCGCAGAGCCCTTCGATTTTGGAAACCTTGCTTAGTAGAAGCTGAGAGGACCTGTTTTAGATAAAAGTATCTTCTCTAACGGAATGACACATGCGCATAGTTTAAAAGTGAAATGAAAGACATATTTATTATCATAAAAAGTAACAACCGCCTTTATCCTTTGCCCCAGAGGAAATGACTCTCAACTGGTTAGCCTTTTTCCTGGCTTTTACCTCTGTTTTCCTAAATAATATGTTTAGATGACTATTTCTTGATTCTTCAGTTTTGGACATCACCTGTTGACTTCCCACCATGGTAGCCGAGGAGCTAGCCCCTTACCCTCTCCCTCTGTTACAACATTTGATGAAATGGTCACTGTTCCTGCTATCAGGATTTAGACAAATACCGTTGGCCTCTTACCACACTCCCTTCTCCTACAACCCTTTTCTCCCACTGGGGTTAATAAGAGCTTTGTTTTTTTTCACTCATCTGGTTTTCTCTGCCCCTCTCTGTTCCCCACACACTCTGCCATTTCTGCCTTACCACCATCCCTCGTAGTTCCTAGCTGTCTGCCCTTCATTCTCCCCTAGGCAGGGCCCTCTGGCTTCCCGCTCCAGTGTGGACCCATGTCATAGGCCGCAGAGCAGTCCAGATGCTGGGAAGGAGGAGGAACTGTCTTTTAAAGTGGCTAGCAGCTTTCTGGTTTTGTGGGCTGGATGTTTCAGTTCACCTTTGGGGCAGTCTCTCTTTGTTTCATGAAAGCCACCAGGACAGGCCAGTGCATTCTGTTGTCCTAGGGGAAGCTTCTGGCAAGCCGCTCACTGTTCATCTCACCTGAGTGCAGAGGTTCACTATTCTGGTTTGAGC
Source organism: Ailuropoda melanoleuca (assembly GCF_002007445.2). Lineage (NCBI taxonomy): Eukaryota > Metazoa > Chordata > Mammalia > Carnivora > Ursidae > Ailuropoda > Ailuropoda melanoleuca. Next base: position 198,911,027 of record NC_048218.1, on the reverse strand, counting down.
ACGTCAGTCATCTGTCCCGATAAGCCAAGTCTGAATCCAGGGGGTGCAAATGTCTGGAGAGCCAGAGATTCCTAAACTTACTCTTATGGAAATTGGTATACTTGATTGGTTTATTTTCTTGGGGGGAAGGAGGTGGGTGGAGAAGGGGTGGAGATGCAGAGTGTACGAGGGTGGAGGGTCCATTTCCTGCACCTATTGCCGAGTCAGCCTGTGGGGTGGGTCATGCGGGGTGTGGGGGCTCTAGGGCATGGAAGTGGTCCCCCGGGCCTGGAGCCTGACAGCCTCACCATGGGCACTGTGCCATTAGCAGTAGTGGCCCTGAGGCTCCTAGTGGTGGTTTGGGGGCCGTGGACCTCAGCCACAGAAGCCAGGACAGAAGGACACGGTCATGACTGGGATGAATTGGGGGACCCTTTTGAGGACTCCCTGAAAGACCCAGGGGAGACTTTTAGGGGTAGGGCTGAGTGCTTGCATTCTCCCAGGGCCTCAGAATCCCTGTGATCTGGAGTAGCAATCTAAAAGGGATCTGACGTCACCTCAGGCTGCTGGAAACTGGGCGTTCATGCATGGTTTCTTCAGAGTGAGTCAGGGAGATGGGCAGGGTAGTTTACCCTTATTTTATGGATGGGGAACCAAAGTCTCAAAGAGGCATATGTCTTTAAGCAACAGAGATGGAATTAGACCCCAGGTCCAGTGCTTTTCTATTTCCACTGAGCACAGAATTCAAGTTGCTGGAAGGTCCCAGGGGACATAACAGCCCCATTGTACGATTTACTGGTCCTCGGTATGAAGGATTTATTACATTCAGGATGAGTTTCACATTTTAAAAGGAACAAGGGTAAACTCGAGAACTCCTTCGCCTTAAATAAGCTTCACGAACACAGATCAAGTCTGTCCTTTTCAATGTTATATCTTGTTGCCCAACAAAACCTAGCACAGAGTGGGTGCACGATCATTGTTTATTGTATAAATGAATGAATCCTGGGGTTGACAGAAGGCCTAGACACCAAGTTATGTAGGAAGCAGCAGGAGGAGCTGAAAGCTTTCAGGTAGGAGGACAGCACCAAGTGGTCTTTGAGTATGATTTCTGTAAGTCCAGAGCAAAGCGGAGATCACCCAGAGGGGCAGACAAGAGCCCGTGGGCAGAAGTTAGAGTAACCCCAATGTTGGCCCAAAATAACAAAAAACTTTGCAGCAATTAAGCTCTTCTTTGGGAAGGAGGGTTTTGCTGAACTATTTGCAGCTGAGTCTGTGGGGAAAGCGGCGCAGCCAGTCAGTGCTGGAGAGCCAGCTCTATGGGTCCGTGTCCCCACTGGCTCCGGTGACACTGGGCTGCTGTGGGCCCTTCTGTCTGCCTCCAGGAAGAGCCGAGGATCTCTGAGCCCCATGAGCCCACGAACGCCGCACACGGTGTAAGTGTTGCCCCACCCCAGGGCGCGGGGCGGATTCGGATTCGTGGAGGAAGGTGCTTCAGATGGCGTTACTGGCGTGGCCTAGCTGCATCAGGAATTGCGGGGAAGAGCGCCAGAGCCCAGGGCCAGGCTGTGGGGAAAGGAGTGAAGATATTAAGAATGTCTCTAGGGGCTCCTGGGTGGCTCAGTTGGTGAAGCGTCTGCCTTCTGCTCGGGTCATGATCTTAGGGTACTGGGATCGAGTACTGAGTCGGGCTTCCTGCTTAGCAGGGAGCCTGCTTCTCCCTCTCCCCCCTGCTCATGCTCTCTCTCTCTTGCTATCTCTCTCAAATAAATAAATAAAATCTTAAAAAAAAAAAAAGAATGTCTCTAAAGGACTTGTTGGTTGATTGAATGTGGGGGGCAGGAGGGAAGGACAGCAGGTGGAAGATAATCCTGAACCTTCAAGCCTGGTAGTTGCATGTTCACAGAAGAAAGTGGGAAGGACAGATGTTTCTCCTACAGACAGCAGACAGGTTCTTAGGAAGATACCACTGGAGAGGTGCCTTGGAATTAACCCCGGGGTCTGGGTGAGAAATGGAACTAGTACTGATACAGTGTTTGGAACTCGTTCAGTGTAGACATGAAAACTTGCGGGGAGAGGAGCTCTGAGACAAGGAGTTGGAGAGAGAGGATGGAGCCTGAAACACATGCACACAAACCAGCGTCCCAGAGCCCAGAGTCCCGGCTCTGGCCCTTGAACACATTCCCAAGTTCCTGGAGTTATCGGTTTCCCATTGGGCATTTTCATAAAGGCCACAGCTGCTCTGCTGTCACCTCACAAGGCTGGTATCTTCCCACGGTTGTGCACCTGTCTGTTTCCTGTCCTTCTAGCCTGATTCCCCCTGGAAGCAGAGCCTGAGAAGGGGACTTGCATGTGGGCCATCTCTTCTGGGACGTGATCCCAAGGAACAGGAGAGAGGACCGGGGGGGTAGAAGAGGAAAGGGAAAGGTCAATCCGACTGGCTTTGGGTGACCGGAGCTCAGTCCTGCTGGGGGCCTTCCAAGGAGCCATGGAGATCATGCCTAAGACTCATTTGCCCAGGTGAAGGGCGAGGAGAATACCCACTGGTTCTTATCTCTCGGTAGTTAGAGCTGTCCCACGGTGATTCCTGCAGGCTACCAATTCCACACAGGACAGTGGAGAAAACCCAGGGCAGAGAGCAAGAGATCCGGGCGGAGTGTCATAGATGACACCCCGTGTAGCTGGTCACTGCAGCAACAGCTGGAGCAGAGAGAGGGTGTAGGGCATGATGTCCCGCCTGCGTATTCGGCTTCTCACGGGGCGGCCTCCCCCATCGGTGCGGACAGTGTCAGCGAGCAGCGTTCTCTCTAGATTTTCCCCATGAGAAGCCCCGTGTGCACCATAACGCGCTCAGTGTCGGGGGCCAGGGCGCCTCTCCACCTCCACTGCGGCTGCCTCCTCCAATGGGGCAGTGCCCTTCTGGTGCAGCCTTGTGCCTGAGATGGTTGCAGATGTGCTCATGAGTTCAGCCTCGTCAGGAAGTAGACTTCCTTTTGGTTCAGGTTCGTAAATACAGCTCTCCCTACGACCCATCAGTCTCCCAGGCAGCTAGGATAAGAAGCTGCTGAATGTCTTCTTGCTGACAGGTGCGATCTCCCCACTCCTTCTTCACCTCCCGCACGGGCATTAGACCAGGAATAATGACCACCGAGGGGCTGCTGACCTCAGACAGGGGCTGTGTGTCCTCAGTGCTTCTGATAGGTGGGAAGTGGATGGAAATGTCCTACATTCTGCTCCCTCCAGGCAAGACTGAGTTTGTTGTTTTAATGGGAAACTCTTTAGTGAAGTCTTGAGGATCCCATTCTAGCTGTTTCTATCACTATTGGATTCTAATCTCTTCATATTTACCTCACTCATGCTACCAAGTGTATTTTTACTGAGTTTGTGTGAACAAAGTTACATAGTTTTTTTCCCCCTGACTTCTTGGGATTTTTCAGTGACCCCTGTTTGGAGTTCATGACCATCCAACCTCAGGGGTTTTCTGGGGTTAAGAGAAAACAGCAGGTTGAAGGCTCAGGAAGTGGTTGGACTTTGGAAGTTCTGGAGATAGAGCCCAGACATTGATTTACAAATCCTTGATGAGCGGGAATTGGCAGCTTGGATGATCTGATCCTCCAAGGACTGAGAAATGCTTCTGGGCTGGCCTTCTGCCTCTGGAAACACAGCACACAGAGGCTTCGAGAGTGAATGGAAGGTTGCTGGTCATCCCTTCACAGGCCCCAGATATACATTCCGGGCATTACCATTGGGAATTGTCCTCATGGTTTAGAGAAAACAGTAGAACTGTACCTGACTGATATCAATTAGTTTAGATGCAGCTGCCACTATAGCAGATAATCCAGATATATTAAATCGCTTCTCATGTACACAATCTAGTTGTATTATGTCAGCTTCACCATCATCAGGGACCTGGGTTCTTTCCAGCACTCTGTCTGCCCTCCCTAGACTGTGTGCCTCATCCTTCATGATCCACAATGACTGCTGGGGCTCCAGCCATCACACCTGACTTCTAAGCAGCAGGAGAGAGGAAGGGGAGAAAGACCTATACCTTCTTTTAAAGAGTTTTTCCTGGAAGAACCATACTATACTTTTTGCTAACAACTCACTGGCTAGAGCTTAATGGCCACACCCAGCTGAAGGGAGGTGGGAGAATTAGTCCATCAGCAGGGAGTAATGCTACCCTGAAGAAACTTGGGGTTCTTTTACCAAGCGGGAGAAACAGCGTTGTTGTTGGGTTGGGCAGGCATCTAGCAATCTCTAGCAGAGAAAGCTGGATTTCGTAGCTGTGAAAAAAATAGGCTATTGGGATTCGTAATTCACTTAACTGTCTGTGTGACGGGCCCTATGCAGATCAATTTACTTCTTTGAGCTTCAGTATCTTCACTAAAAAAGGAAAAACTAGGCTTCCTGACCAATAGCCGTGGCTGTGAAACTGTGTTCCATGAAGTCCTGTCGTTTCTTGGAGGTGCCTCCGAGGTCAACAGGAGTACCCAGAGCTGTGACTTGTTGGCTAGTCCCCTGCTCTGTTGCTGGAGCCCCTGGGGGCCCATGCCAGGACCTGCTCCTCTCTTATCTGCTCTCTCAGCGGTACTAAAAGCTCCATGGCCCCCAGGAGAAACTTCAGGAAACTTCAGGAGTGAAAAGTTTCTGGGTTTCGAGAGAAGCAAATCGAACAGGTTATGTGGGCTCGGGTTTCTGTGGTTCAAGAGATAGAAGCACCTATTTCAGTGATTCGGAAAACCCAGGGAGGTGTCAGCTAAAAAGCTTGGTAATACTATTGATTTTGTAGGTAACTGGACATAATTTTCTTAACTTGGGTGCATTAGAATATATTTCCTAAGGACTGGAGTGAAGAAACAATGAAGTTTGGGATAAGGTCCAGGCTTGTCTTCCTCCTCTGCTATTTGCGGCTTGTTCTTCAATCTCTCTGAGCCCTCAACATGCTTATCTATAAAGTGGGGGTAATAACGCCTACTTGGGGGCTGCCGTGAGAATTAAATGTAATCAAGTATGTAAAGGTTGGCCATGAGGAGGCGTTAGTCTTCTTTAGTGTCATCTGTTGAGCAGAGGGTCCCACCCCACCAAACGGAAAAGGTAGAATAGAGTGGCCTGGTCTTAGTAATTCAGGCAGTCGGTTCCCCAGGCTCAAGATGAAAATGATGACGCTGGACCCTGGAGCATCATCCTTATGGTTTCTGGACTGATCCCCTATCTTGTAGGGGTTTGGCGTTCTTTCCAATGAGCAATGCCGTAGAACCAACCAAATCCCACTGCTGTTCTTTACTTTCTCCCCGAAATCTTCATCTTTCCCTCCTTACTGGCTTTTCGCCTCACTTGAAGTCTTCCTCATCTTGAAACAAAATTCTATTTCTAGGCAGATGACTCTTGCTAGTGATGTCCTTCCTCCTTTTCACAGCCGTAAACCTTGAACGAGTTGTACATGGGCTCCCTCTCCTTTCCCTTCACCTGTGCTCTGCTGGCTGTCTGTGAGTGGGTTTGTGCCTGAGCTCTACGTTGAATCTGCTCTTGCCGAGGTCATGAACATCTCCAATAACCAGTTTCTGTTCTGTGGCCTGAATGCCCCAGTTCCTTTGACTTCCCGAGGTCACTCTTCGCTTTAATGAAGGAAGGTTCCACGTGTGGGTGTAAGTAACATGTATAAGTGGGGCATGATTCCTGATATTTCTGAAGGCATATAGTTTGCATATGTTTTTAAACTCTTGCAGTTTTCTCTCTCAAGTGTTCCTGTCCTATTCCTGTGGCTGTCTCAAGCCTCACTCTCTGATTTGAATAGTTCCCAGATATGAACACACCCCTTGTCTTCATGTCCAAGGCCACTACCCTCAGCAGCGTGGGGTGGAAGAGACTATTATTAAAGTCTCTAGATGCTCCCTGGGAATGATGGCATGGAGAGTGTGGAGAACACCAGGTGTGAACCCACGTTCCTGACGTCTGCTGGCCAACGGCCTAGGGGAACCTCTTCCCAGCAGCCTCTCTTCTTGGCTGGTCTCCTGCTCTGTTGCTGGAGCCTTCTGGCTCCCTGCATAGAATTTCCTCCCACATTCATTCATTTCCCATAGAACTGAGGTCCATCCCAAAGTTGCATCTCCAGGGTCACTCAGACACCAAGGGCCAATGAAATAAATAACCCTTACCCAGCTCTACACTGAGTAACTTCAATTCCCTTTGGATTCAGCTCTCCTTCTCAGGCGAGGGTGGTAAGGGGGAACCTGGGGGGTGAGCTGTAGGCCCATTAGACTCCTTCCAAACCAAAATGCAGGCTATCCCTTGGACTCCACCTTCAGCCACAGGGAACATTGGCAGAGACTCTGAAGCCATCTTTTCTTTCATGGAGTCAGTGGTTTCAAAGAATATTCTAGTCTTCCCTGCCTACCAGTAACACCCGCGGATGGAGAATGGAGAGATTTTCTAGAGCAAGACTTGTGGGGTTGTGGTTTGTTTGTCTTGTCTCCCCCCTACGTTTATGTGGCCTCTCCGTAGCATTGACCTCTCAGACCACAAACGTCCCCTTGACACTCTCCTCCCTGGGCTGTTACCATCTCACGGTCTGCTGTTTCTCCTCTGCCTCCATCCATGCCTGTTCTTTCTGTCTCCTTCTTGGGCGCCTTTTCTGCCTTTTTCTTTTCTTAACTTTTCTTTTAAAATAATTTTGGACTGGGTGTCTGTCTGGCTCAGTGAGTAGAGCATGAGACTCTTGATCTCAAGGTTGTGAGTTCGAGCCCCCGCATTGGGTGTAGAGATTACTTAAAAATAAAATCTTTAAAAAATGTAATTTCAGATTTACAGAGACCCATTGCACAACAGTGTAAATTATACTTAACACTCCTGAACTGTACCCTTAAAAATGGTTAAGATGGCAAGTTTAATGTTATATATATGTAAATGTTATAAACATTATAAAAAATATATATTTTTAACCACAATTTTAAAAAAGAATGCTATTTGAAGGGATAGTTACGTTGCAAAGAGGAGAGAAGTGGTAGAGATGGAAGTTGTTCTTAGAGAAACAAGTCAGTTTTTGACTCCATTTAAAAAGTATTTAGCGCTTAATACAACCTCAAAATAGTTTCAGATTTACAGAAAAGTTGGAAAGAATGCCACAATGAATTCCAGTCCACTTGTACCCGGCTTCTGGAAATGTTAACATTTTATCACATTTGCTTTATCATTATCCATCTATCTGTCTGTATTACCTTTATTCCTGAACCATAGAGAGTGAATTGCAGACGTAATTCTCCTTTACCACTGGATATTCTATTGGTTTTTCTTTAGAAGGGCATCTTCTTACACCATAACAATGGTCAAACTCAGAAAAACCCTGATATAGTGCTATTGTCTAATCTATAAACTTTGTTTCAAATGTTGCTAATTGTCACAAAGTAACATTAAGTAGTAAACTTTTTAAAAGACTTTTTCTTCTGGTCTGGGATTTAATCCAGGATTATACTTGAATTCTTTAGTTTTTTTATGTTTGTTCCTTAGTATCCTTTAACCCAAAACAATTTCTCAGCCTTTTTTTCTTTTTAAATTTTTTCCCCCAGTAATCTCTATACCCAGTGTGGGGCTTGAACTCACAACCCCAAGATCAAGAGTCACATGCTCTTCTGACTGAGCCAGACAGGTGCCCCTCTTTCTTTGTCTTTCATAATCTTGGCATCTTTGAAGAGCATGGGGCAGTTATTTTGTAGAATGTCCTTCAGTAAGGGTTTGTCTGATGTTCCCAGATGATTAGACTCTGATCCTGCATTTTGGGCAGGAATATTACAGAAGTGATGTTGTGTCCTTCTCAGTGCATCGTATTCAGAGGCATGTGATGGCTACTTGTCACATGACTGCAATGGTAATGTTGATCATTTGGTTAAAGTGGCGTCTTCCAGGTTTCTCCCTTGTAAAGTTACTTTTTTCTCATCACAATTACTAAGTATCATGTATGGGAGATAATTTGGACTATGTGAATTTCTGTCTTTCTCTAAATGCTGATCTTTCCTCGGCTCCAGTGTCAGCCTCTGCTCTTCCCATTCACCTGCATTCATGGCTTCCGTTCCTCCTCTCTTGCTGCTCTATCTCAAAAGTCTGTCTGGCCAAGATGTCTCATGAAGACACAGCTCCCTCACAGGATGTCCCTCAGCGCTGCTCTTTCAGCTTCCCATTCCCCTGACCCCTTCCTCCTCTGTCCTCTGATGACAGTCCGTGACATCACCATGCTCCCATCCTGGACTCCTGCACATCATTCTAGACTCTTCCCTTCCCCTCCCACTTAGTGCACAATCGTAAGTCCCATTGATCGTATGCTCCCAGGACATTTTACTACCTCCTTGGTTCAGGCCATTATCATCACAGGCTTGGAATCCTGCCGCAGTCACCTCCACCTACCCAGAACCTCGCCTTCCCTCTAATTTATTCTCCATCATAATGGTGGAGCGAGCTTCCCAAAGTGTGGACCTGAGTGTGAAGAATAGAGTGGGTGAGGTAGGGGCTACTTAGAATCCCTCAGTGCCTTCTCATCGCCCTCAGGATACCAACCAACTCCTGGGTGGTCAGGCCCTGCCTGCCTCTCCAACTGCCCCAGTCATGTTGACGATTTTCATTTCCCATTTTGAGTTGCTCTGTTTCCTTGAGTTTTCACACCCGAGATCTGGAGTGCCACCTCCCACTTGGACTCATTCACCAGCTCTAGCTGCCATTCAGGATTCAGCTTAGACTCCCTGTGGGAGACATTCCCTAAGCCCTTCCCAGGTGCTCCCTGTTACCTTGAGCTTACCCAACTGTAACACTGTTTACATGGTTGAAATGAATTAGATCTACTTTGATGTTTCCTACTGTGCTATGAGCTCCAGAAACCATATAAAATAAAGTTTATAGATTAAACAATAGCACTATATCAGTGTTTTTCTGAGTTTGACCATTGTTATGGTGTAAGAAAATGCCCTTTTAAAGAAAAACCAAGAGAAATATCTAGGGGTAAAGGAGAATTATGTCCAGAAACCATGTCTTGCCCATTCCTTATTGGGAACCTGAACAAACACATTATCTGGCTCCAAACACATGCTTTATAAACACTTGCGAGTGGATAAGTGGGTGAACGGGGCGGGGGGGGGGGCGGGGGAATGAAGGCAGGACTCCGACACAAGGGTTTTGTCGATCCAGGGAAAATCACCAAGATTCTGGTGACTCAGAGACCTGGGTTCCAGGGACGGGGTGACCAGTTCTTGGAGTCCAGCTCTCACAGGCCTAGGACATCCTGGAGGAACACCAGGAACAAGATGAAATATTTCAGAGTACAAAAAGACTTAATTAACTCAGGACACTCATCAGATGTCCGAGGTGCCCGTGACCCAGAAGGACTGGGTTTCCAAGTTGCACATGACTCCAGAGGAACAGGTTTTTAAGACCCGGCTGACTCAGCTAGGGTTGGGCTTCAGAGCTCACAAAGGGGAAGTGATAGGTAAGAAAGCAATCAGCAAGGGTTCTGCCCAGGTGGCCAACCTCATGGCTGAAACCTTCCGTTGAACTTGGCAGCCAGTTCAGTCTACAGTTTCCTAGGGAACCAAGGGCCAATCCGTGGTGCCGCTTGGCATGGAGCCAGGGACTCTGGATGAGGGACAGATGGCTGGACTCTGGGCACCGTCAGTGTTGCCGGGTGGGTGGCTGAGGGTCCTGGGGGTAGGGCTCAGCACGAGGACTGGGAGAGTCTGAAGAAGAGTCTGGAAACTCACATCAGGCACACAGGCAAGGGGGCAGGGGAACAGAGACCAGAGATGTATGTCAGCGTTGGCAGTTAGGAAAGCATGGAGCCAGGGCCTGGTGAGCAATGTGGAGCCAGGGGCCATTGGTTCTAAAAGTCAAGAGAAGGAGCTAAATAGAGACCAGGAGTGACCACATGGTTGGAATCTGGGTCAAAAATATTATTTGCCTCATAAGAGCAGGACTCTGGTCATGACCTGGAACAGGAGAGTCACACAGGTCAGACCCAGAGCCAGAATCGGGAGGGCAACTTGAAAGTCAAGGTGATGGTGATTCTTTCAGCCCTGAAGGAGAGAGAATTCTAAGGAGAGAACAGGCCGTGCATTTTTTTAGTTTATTTACTAGAGTTGATGCCTCCATGAAGTACTAGTGGTAAGAAATCATAAGGAAGGAGTAAGTAAACAGCGATGGTCCTAAGCATCTTTGCTCCGGGCTGGCTCCCCAGCACCTTGGACACCTAACCCAGGTGGGGAAGGTGAGGCAGCTTGTCTGGGTTGGCCCGCTGTAAGCAGACACAGGGCAGTGAGGGGCTTCAGTGGGAAGCTGAGGGGCCAGGAACGAACTTTTACCTGACTTGACCCGAGAAGGCAGGAAATGACTAACACTGAACCTAATCACCAGATATTTTCTGTCTTGATTTTACTCAGTAGATCTGTCGATGAAAGGCATTCAGAGCATGCGTGCTGGCAGTCTGAATTGGGCTGAGTTATGTAAGAGGGAGGAGAACCTGTTTGTTATATGTGGTTGGAGATGGGTGCAAAATGCTCCATCTGGTGGATTTTTTCCCCCTGATGGCAGCAAGAACCGGGATGTAGGCACATCTGGGTGGTGATCGGAGGAGCTGGCAGACAAGTGGAAAGGCCTGGACTGCTTACAGTCGGGAACATGAGCTGGAAGTGCAGGCTATGAACCCCGACCACCAGCAACAGGGACTCTGGCCTCGGAGGCGAGCTCTAGGCAGGATGCCTCTGACACACGTGGGAGGGGCTGGTTCGGGGCTTAGGGTGGGGGGCAGGGAGCCCAGTTAGAGAACAGAGCAGACCAGGTACTAAGGAGGAGGGGGGGTTGAGAAGGGAGAAGACATGTCCGCTCCTGCTGCCATCCCAGAGCCTGCCCGTGGCTCCTCATTTTCTGTAGAGTCGTCAGGGACTCCTCTGGGGAGGTTTCCAGGCTCCTCGGCACCACCGCTGTCATCACCACCACTGTGATCATCGGTGTCCAAGTACCATTGACTGATGCTCACTTCTCATGATAGGCTACAGGGCAGGAACTGGTAATCAGGAAACGGAGGCTCAGAAGAGGCTAAACAACTTGCCAAAGGTCACTGTCGCAGGTCATTACTAGTAACTGGCAGAGCCGGATTTTGAATGAAGATCTGAGGGTTTCCAAACTCCGTATGGTAGCCTGGAGGTTAGGAGCACAAGCTGGGGGAATGGCCTTGCTAGTTGTGTGGCCACGAGCAACTTCGTTGTCGCGTCTGTAAGATGGGGATGTCGGCGACAATAGCGCCATTTCACACTGAGGAGGGAGTGAGGAACTGTGAAATAGAAGTACTTGCGGAGCAGGGTTGCCCGAGGTAGCACATAAAAATACAGGCGGCTCGATTCAATTTGAATTTCAGATAAACAGTGGATGATATTTTAGAACAAAAAGTCTTGCAATATTGGGGACATACTTTTACTAAAAATGATTCTCTGTTTATCTAAAATTCAAGTTGAACGAGGTGCCCTGTGTTTTATCTGGCAGCGCTGTTGACGAGGCTCCCTAGGCTGGCCTTGACCCATCAGCTGGCTAGTATGGCCAGGCCCTCTGGTCCAGTGGGACTTGTTTCCTCCCTGGCCTCCCTGCCTCCCTGCTTCTGGTCCTGCACTTATGGGGGCCCCCATGCTTTCTCCTCTCCTTTTCTTTCTTTTTTTTTTAAATTTATTTATTCGACAGAGATAGAGACAGCCAGCGAGAGAGGGAACACAAGCAGGGGGAGTACGAGAGGAAGAAGCAGGCTCATAGCAGAGGAGCCTGATGTGGGGCTCGATCCCATAACGCCGGGATCACGCCCTGAGCTGAAGGCAGACGCTCAACCGCTGTGCCACCCAGGCGCCCCTCTCCTTTTCTTTCTTTCTTTCTTTTTTTTTTTTTTTAAAGATTTTACTTATTTATTTGACAGAGAGACAGCCAGCGAGAGAGGGAACACAAGCAGGGTGAGTGGGAGAGGAAGAAGCAGGTTCCCAGCAGAGCAGGGAGCCCAGTGTGGGGCTCAATCCCAGGACCCTGGGATCACGTCCTAAGCCGAAGGCAGACGCTTAACGACAGAGCCACCCAGGTGCCCCTCTCCTCTCCTTTTCTCCTGGCCTTCTGGGCCTGTCCTTCCTTCAGGCTTCCTCCTTGGAGTCTTCTGCAATCTTCAGGCATGCTCCTCCCGGACAGATCCCACCTAGATCCCCATGACATCCTTTAGCTCCTAGTTACACAGGCTGGGCCCATGTGTCGCTCTCGCAGGTGAGTGACCCCCCCTCTCTAGCTGGGCTGCCTGCACCCATCAGACAGGGCTCTGTCTTCCATGGCGGGAGCGTGCACAGGTTTCCGTAAATCCTGGCTACGTGGGCAGTTGCAGAAACTGAGCAGATTATGCAGGGAGCCACTTCTGTGTTCCCAGCGTGGCTGAGGTGGTGCTGTCCGATTAAACCAGAGAGTCTCGGCATCTCCAGAAACCCCAGTCAGCCCTCCTTCCTCCCCAGCCCACAGCCCGTTTCACTTCTCCTTCCCACAGAGGGGAGAGGCTTAGGCTGAGGTTGTTTTTTCTCTGCCAAGGAAGTAGCACCCGGGGTACCTCCCTTCAACTGCAATAAGGAAACCACAGCCCGCCCAGAGACCCTTTAAACGCAGCAAGAGTCAGGATGCCAACAAAGACACCCTTCCACCTTTGTCACACCTCATCTCAGGTGGCATCAGGTGTGGGCTGCGTGGCGGGGCCCGCCTCACTTCTTCCCCTGTCCCTTGGGCCAGAGAAGACACACTGTGTTCTTAGTGGACGCAGCGACCCTCGAGACTCTCTGTCGTTCCCGCTCTCATCTTTCTCTTCTTTCTGGCCAGGTGTGAGCCCTTGTGGAGGCATGATTCATAGGCTCTCCTGATTCATAGGCTCTCTAGCCTCCCACACGTACCGTGCCACGTTACTAACGCCGTGCTTCTCCAACTAGTGAGCCTGAGTCACGGGGAGGGCTTGTTAGAACACACATCACGGGGCCCCACCCCTGGAGTTTTTGATTCGGTGGGGCCCGAGAACTTGCATTTCTATCAAGTTCTTAGGGGATGCTGAGGCTGCGGGCCCGGGAGCCCACTCTGAGAGCCGCTGTAGGAATTTCTAGATCAGCAGGGTTTGAGGTTCTGATTTTTAGGATTCTAGGAAGATGAGGCGTCGCAAGCCAGGAGGACAGTCATCCGCACACCCGTTGATCACGGCTAGCATCCCTGTAGCATAAAGGACTTTGGTATTCATAGGCCCAGTTGGTTTTCCTATCCAGGGAGCTTTCAAGAGGCAGGGCATCGTGGGGGACGCTTAGAAATGGAAGGACAAGTCTTTCCCACAGCATGTTTATCACCCAACATAGGGACAAAGTGAGAAGTTCAGGTAACGAGGGATTGTTTATTATGTAATCATCCCCCTCAGCTGTGGGGTCTGTGCGTGCTCATTCTCCCAGCTGCTGGGAGTAGCTGGCTGATGGCTGAGTTGAGTCCCTTTGCAGAAATTGCCGTCCTTTCTCAAGGTCAGCTCCTTCTCCTGGAGCAGCCCACATCCGTGGACTGGTCAATGGTGGGGTATGGCTCCCTTGCCCCTATTCTAGACACTGAAGGGCCATCCCAGCTGCAGAGCTCCCTGTGGGGCAGAGGAAACCTTTGTTATGACTATATCACAGCTCCATGCCTCCCTAGCCCGGTACTGCTTTCCTCACTCCCCATCTGTTCCCAGTCACCTTCCTGTCCATCTCTGGGTCTGATTGCTTGGGAACCCGATTCCTAAACCTGTCTGTCCCTAAATCCGGGGAGCTAGTACAGATGACAAATGCTTCTAGAAGTTAGAGGAGGGCACTGTGCTCAGCACTTGGTGTTCACATGGAGGAGGAAGTGGACGGTTGTGGCAGAGACTGACTGCCTTTCCCCACCTGCTCTGCACTGGCTCCTTGCTCCTGGAACCTTGGTGGCCCGCTGAGGTTTCCTAGCTTGCTCTCCAGGACTTTGACCTAGACTCTCTGCTCACCCCCTTCCACCTGGACTTCTGGTCCCTTCACCCCCTTCCTCAGCCATGACCTTTGGTCATCTCCATAAAAGCCACTCAGGTAGCCGCCATTTTCAAGAAGAAATACAAAGAAAAAAGTGTCTGTGAACAAACCCAACACTGGAACTCTGTAGTGAATCTTGGTCAGGGTCCCCTATAAGGTGCTGTGAGTGTTTGTGAAAAGCAAGAAGTGCTTTAAAGTTAAACGTGAGGAACCCAAAGGACTTCTAGGTAGAAGAAGGATCATTGGCCTTGAGAAGAACGACTTCGGGGTTCACCCTGGGGAGCTCCCCAAAGGAAATGAGGATAATTAGTTGCAGGGGTGCTAGGCAGGGAATGGAACAAACACTGGGTGAGGATGGAGGGGCTGGGCTGAGTGTCTCTGTCCGCCATTTCTTAACCGATAACGCTGATGATATCAGTTAATTTTGAGACTGTAAAAGTATTCCCACATTTCTACAAGGACTTTGCAAAGTAGTGGTCCTTGATGACTTCAGGGACCCCCAAGTCCTACAGAATAGGAAAGAAGGAGGTCTATTTGGAAAGCATATCTGAAAAGGAGTCATCAAATGTGTTCCCTGAAAAATGTTCCTTAACCCTCACACTGATGGGTAGACTCAGCCTCTTGTCCTTCTGGATGGGCACTGTCCCTGAGTGTCCCTCCTCTAAGCACCAGGCACTGCTCCCATAACTCTCCAGGACACTGACTTCTTCACAAGCCTCTGTCCCAAACAGCCCATGAGCAACTCAGGGGCAGGGGCTATGTGTGTCGTTATGCCCCCCACCACATGCCTGCCACACTGGAGGGACTTAATATTTATTGAGGGAACAAACAAATTACACGTATTTGTTCTAGAAATAATCTAACATGGGAAAGATAGGGCGATTAATTTTAGCTGGGACAAAACTTCATTCTTCCAAAATCCTTGAAGGTGATAAAAAAGAAACGAAAAGGCAGACATTTATGTTAGTGACAGCACAGAAAACAAGACTAATTAGAGCGGTGGGGGAAAAAAAATCTCTGTGAATCTGGGTTCATTTTATTCTCAGCTCCTTTTCTGGAAACCAGGGCTTTCTGTATCTTTTTTGAAACAGTGGAGGGACACTGAGTGCAGAGAACATAATGGCTTTCTTTGTTTTACTGTAAGGCTGGCTTTCTCCCCCAGAATCTTAGATTCTTAGATTCTGTCTGATTCTCGCAAATAAGCACAAACTGACAACTCAGATTCCTTCAAAGTCTTGTAGCCCCATTCACAACAAGCATTCAAGACATAGAGTAATTAAGTCAACTGATAGATTTATAGTTAACCCTGAGATAAGCTATGCTTTTACGGTTGCTGTATAAAGCATTCTAAGACCAAGCTGTGCACTGGACATGTTTATGTGCCCAAACATCAAAGTGATTTTAATTTTTCAAAAGGCATTTTGTATCTCTCCCATTTTATGTATTTCTCTTTCCCTCCAGTTTCCCTTCCCCCCCCCCCCAGAAATGTTTGTGTCACCGCATCTTCAATCTTCGGTAACAATCTTCAATGCTACCCTCATCATTTCTTTAAATGAAACCAGGTAATTAAAAGAACATACAAGGAGAAAGATCTGGACAATAAAAGAGTAGCAGCTCGGACTTCCTGAGATTTACCGAGTAGCAGGGCCATTCTAAATGCCTTACCTCACTGGATTCACCGCAACCTCACGAGGTAGGTGCTACTGAATTCAGCTCCCCCTTGCTCAGGAGGGTCTTCCCCAAGGTCACCATGGTGTTGGGTGGTGGGGCCAGCGTGCAAACTCTGGTGTGTAACTTTATGAGCCTATGCCCTCAGCTACCCTCATATCCTGCCTACCTTCTGGGACTGAGATGAGAAAGAGGGAAAACGGGGATTCTTTCTCAAGCCCTGTCAATGAGAACTGAGTTTTTTTTTTAAAGATTTTATTTATTTATTTGACAGAGATAGAGACAGCTAGCAAGAGAGGGAACACAATCGGGGGAGTGGGAGAGGAAGAAGCAGGCTCATAGCAGAGGAGCCTGATGTGGGGCTCGATCCCATAACGCCGGGATCACGCCCTGAGCTGAAGGCAGACGCTCAACCGCTGTGCCACCCAGGCGCCCCGAGAACTGAGTTTTTTTAAAAAAGATTTTTATTTACTTGAGAGAGACAGCGAGCACAAGTTGAGGGGGGCAGAGGGGGAAGCAGTCTCCCCGGTGAGCAGGGAGCCCAATGCAGGCCTTGATCCTAGGACCTGAGATCATGACCTGAGCTGAAGGCAGATGCTTAACCAGCTGAGCCACCCAGGTGCCCTGAGAACTGAGATATTATTACCATGTAAGGCGTTCTCCTGTGCTCAGCTGAGCTTCTTTGATCTGAGGCTGCTTGGCTGTCACCAGCCTCAGGGTCACCGGTGTTCAATGCAGAAAAAAAGGATCTGGTTCGTTCTCTCTCTTTCTTTATCTCTCTCTTTCACCCCGACTGTATTCTGTTGATATACATTTTAAGGCTTTTTATTGGATTCTTATCAAAAGAGAATGTCATCTACTTCTGCTTGGTAGACACTTGAACCACCCCGTATTTTCCCCTGCTACTCCCAGAGAGTAACCAAAAGCAATTGAGAGGTCATAGGTCAGTGGCAGGAGTCAAAGGACACCGGGCCGGTCCCCTAAACGATGGTTGAGGGTCAGACAATTGTACACTGAAAGTGTTATAAAAACTTGTGCGTCTGTGAACCTATTAATTATTGGACGTCTATCCCTGTGCAATGAGGATAAGACACCTCAGATCCTGTGTTGGCAGAACTACCAAAGCACTTTGCCAAGGTGAAACTGTCAGGGGGAGACAAAGCTTTCCAGAAAAAGATCTGGCTCCTCAGAGACCTCCTGGTATCTTATTTATATATTCTGTTCACTATTCCAACCGATAATCATGGTTGGCTTTCGATGAGCAAGACACAAAGAGGAGGGAGAGAGGGCATCATACCCATGAAGTCAGGAAACTCGGGATGTCCCTTCCTCCCTGGGGTGTGGTGGGGGCATCGCCTCGGCGGCAGGACTGAGCACCTTTGACCTCTCAGATCTATTCTCCCCTCCTTCCAATGAGCCATTTCAGACTAGACTCCCTTAGCAAGCAACCAGACGCCCTGTTTTCCTTTGCTGGATGGGGAGTAGTTTTTGCTCTGGGAAGAAACATCTGTGGGGGGCCTGCCAACTGAGAGCAACTCACACCTCAGAAGCTGATCAGGTTTGGGCTCTCTATTCCAACTCTGGTTGTCCGACTCCTTAAGGAACCTCCCACAGGAGGAGCCTCCTTGTCAAGCAGGCGCATCTACCTGCTTAGTAGTGATTTGCTCCCCACTTAGGAGGAAAGGGGCTTCTCTGAGAACTCGTGCCTGTGTGATCCCTGACCATCTTAGCAGCGGTTCACATGTATTCATTCAGCAGTGTTTATTGGGATCATGATAATCCTCATAATAATAAAATTGTCATAAATGTATTCCTGAAGAGAATAATATATTCATAAAGAGAGGAAGATTATGCAGCCAAAGGTGGGAGGTTATGCATAAACTATTTTTTCCTTTGTATTTTTCTGTAGTTAAAATGTTTTCTATGATAAGCAGATTAATTTTTAAATTAAAAATGCTATTTTATGAACATGAGCTTAGATGAACAAAGCACTCTTTTTTTTAAGGTTTTATTTATTTATTTATTTATTTGAGGGAGAGAGAGCACGAGCTGGGGGAGAAGCAGAGAGAGAGGGAGAGAGACCCTGCGCTGAGCAAGGAGGCCGATGTGGGGCTCGATCTCACAACTGGGAGATCAGGACCTGAGCCGAATCCAGAGTCAGACACTCAACTGACCCAGCCGCCCAGGAGCCCCTGAACAAAGCACTCTGCACAGCTTGATGTAGAAATAAACTTCTGCCTTTAGTTATAATGGAGCCACGGGGACTAGATTTACCTCCCACCTAAAATGATTTAAAAACCAGACAAAATATATAAGAGAACAGTTTTCAGACATCGTACACCAGGCAATGCAAAATGATGATACCTGAAAGAATTAAAACCAATGAGGCGCACCATTAAATTCTCCCAGATTACAACCCGGAGAGAGTTCTTACCTGCTGTGTAAAGAAGAGGAATCCAAACAGAGCCTAGTGGTGTCTTGAGTTGAGGAAGCCAACGTCAGAGTTTGGAGAGACTGAGATAGTTAATTTATGTGTCAACTTGGGTAGGCCACAGTACCTAGATATTTGTCCAAACACCATTTTAGATATTTCTGTGAAGGCGTTTGGTATGGACTAGAATTTTGTGTTCTCCTAAAAATCATACATTGAAGCCCTAATCCCAGTGTGATGGTATTTGGAGGTGGGGCCTGTGGAAGATAATTAAGTCACGAGGGCAGAGCTCTCGTGATAGGGTTAGTGCCCTTATAAGAAGAGCATGAGAGAGATAATTCCTCTCTGCCATGTGAGGACACAGCAGTAAGGCATCCAACTGCAAACTAGAAAGTGGGCCTCTCACCAGGAACAGAATTGGCTGGAACCTTGACCTTGGACCTCCCAGCCTCCAGAACTATGAGAATTGAGTGTTTGTCATAGAAGTGCAAGTTCATTAGCTCAGTATTTTGGGGGTTGGATTAACATTTAAATCAGTAGACTTTGAGAAAGCAGATTACCTCCATAATGCGGTGGGCCTGACCCAATCAGTTGAAAGCCTTAAGAAAAAGACTAACCTCTCCAGAGAGAAAGGGAGTTCTGCCAACAGACTGGCTTCAAACTCGAGTTGCCGCATTAACTTTTCCCTGAGTCTCCAGCCTGACAGCCTACCCAGATTTTCTATTTGTCAGCCTCTATGACCTATAGTCACATGAGCCAATTTCTTAGAATGAATCTTCCTCCCCCATCTCTCTCTCTCTCTCTCTCTCTAAATATATTGACATATTCAAGGGATGATGGGGACCCGCTGAAGTTTTACAGCAGAGCCATGTGGATCAGTGAGGTGCCTTAGGAAGATGTCTCAAGCTGGGCTGGAGGAACGAGAGGCCAAAACTGAGAGAATCCAGGCGTGCAGTAGGAAGGCAGGAAAAGGATGGGAGGGAGGCGGGGGTCAGTAGGAAAGACAATTTTAAAGAAAGAACTCATACGGCCTGGTGAAGACTATTTCTTATTCATGTGATTGGGATGACGGCATTGAAGGTGGGGTGGCTAGGCTTGATAAAAAGCTCAGAAGGCAAGAGTTGAAGGGGCATGACTGGAAGGCAGGGATGCGCAGGAACAAGGAAGTGAGGTGCCCATGTCTGAGCAGAGTTGGGGACAGAGGCTGGCTTCAAGGCTCCAGGGGGAGCCCTCTGAAGGGAGAGGAGGTCTGAGGTGTGCAGAGAGTGGAAAGAAAGAGGAGTCGGCAAAGAAGACCAGGCCAAAGAGAAGGTGATGCAGAAAAAGGGCCGAGCAGACATTGCTTGGCTGAATTGGGAGGAAAACCAGGGCTGCTGTGGCAGACAAGAAAGGACACCTCTTTCAGAGAGTGAGTCATCCTTGCTGCCCAGTGTTGCAGAGACTGAGCAGATTGAAGGCGGGCAAAGGGCCCTCGTTTGGCATCAGTGGGTCCTTGGTACCATTCTGGAAGCCCTTTCAGTAATTTCCTAGTGGTGCCAACCACAATACCAGGGATTGGAGGGGGATGGGTAAGGAGGGGGACGGATGGGCCGGTTCCTTTAGGAGTGACAAGCTCAGGAGCAGCTTAGTTGGAATTCCTTCTGTTTGTGCTGTCATTGTCCCTGGTCAGACCTTTCTTGAGCAGTTACTGCCATCAGACACTCCGCTAGGCAGTGACAGGGAACACTGGACTGGCAGGACGAGAGGGGGGTGGTGCTAATGGGGAGCAGCGAAGAAAGGATGTGCAAGGAAGGGGCGAAGGCACAGACAGAGCAGGGTTGGCAAGAAGTGGGAGAGCAGGGGGCATGAATGATGGGTGGAGGGTGAGCCTGCTGCTTGCTGCTGAGTCTAGAGAAAGACGCATGAGCTGGGAGGTGATGGGAACCCAGAAGGTGGCCGAGGTGTGGCCTCCTTCTGCTCTGTAAGTCATGAGAGTCTCTGGGGAGCCTTTCCCACCTTTGTCCCAGGCGACTGTGGGTCGAGTCCTGCTCACCGCTCACCGAGCATGTGACTGTTCTCTGCCTGTTCAAGTGTTGTTTGTGGTTCTCACCAAGCAGGCAATTTCTGGCCCGAAGGTATCCCAGGATGTGAGAAAAAGGAATGTTTGGTGCTGGAAAGAACTCCTTATTACAAAGCTTCCCTTGGGACATGGAATTTAAATGTTTTTCACCGAGGGGACTTTGCTCCTCATTTTCCTGAATGACTCAAATGTTTGCTTCAGACAATGGCAGAGTGTATCTTGCTTGAATCACTGGATTTCTGTTATTTTTGTAAGATGTGGGTGGGCAATATGACTCAGTATTTTTCCAAGAGATGTGAAAATTATATTGCCTATTTTGGATCATTTCATGCTGAGATCTGGAACATTTTTCTTGAATTTCAAATCTTTGAGCTTGGGGAATTTTTGTTTTTATTTTGCCTTTCAATCATTTCAGATCTTTTCCAGATAGAATGTTAAAGGAAAGCTCCGTAGCAATCGCTCTAGGTTATGAAGTATACTTTGAATTATAATATTCCACATTTTTTAAAAATAAAAGATTTGCTAAATCTAGTGGCATGGTTGCCATGTTGATCATGAAAAAATTGGAGAACGTGGGGGTGGTTAAGTCTTGAAGGTCATCTAATTTAAAACCCTATCTAGTGCATGAATACCCTGGGACTGGTTTTCCAGCGTCTGCTTGGGCACCTCTCGCTCTGATGCATCAAGTGACAGAGGGACTCTTTGGGTACCAGGCCCTACCACTTCTGCATGGGACTTTCACACCTTCTTACCCTGTCTCCCTGTAGCTTCCAAACACAGGGTCCTCTTTCTCATCCCTATTCTCTCTGAATCTCTTGAATAATTCTGTAACAGAATGATAGTTTTTGCAATACTGCTACATTTTCCTTTTTTTTTTTAAAGATTTTATTTATTTATTTGAGACAGAGAGAGAGAGAGTGCATGAGCCAGGAAGAGGGGGAGTGTCAGACAGAGAGGGAGAAGCAGACTGCCCCCTGAGCAGGGTGCCTGACGTGGGGCTCGATCCCAGGACCCTGAGATCATGACCTGAGCCAAAGGCGGACGCTTCACCAACGGAGCCACCCAGGCACCCCTGCTGTATTTTCCTTTTTGGTAAATGAGGTCTTTTCCCAGCAGTCTCATTACTATTAATGCTAGGCCAAGAGGCTGAGCTTAGCATCTCTGGGAAGGATAGTGTTATAGAACAAATTGTGTCTCCTCCCTCCCCAATTCCTGTGTTGAAGTCCCAACCCCTGTACCTCAGAATGTGAGTGTCTTTGGAGATAAGGTCTTTAAAGAGATGACTGAGTTGAAATGAGGTCTTTAGAGTAGGTTCTCATCCAATCCTACTGGTGTCCTTCGAAGAAGAGGGAATTTGGACACATAGAGACACCCAGAGGGACATGACAGTCCAGAGGGACAACCATGCGAAGGCACAGCAGGAGGACGGCTGTCTTCAAGCCAACAAAAGAAGCCTCAGAAGGAAACAGACCGACCCACATCTTGATCTTAGACTTTGAGCCTCCAGAAGTGATGAGAATTCATTTCTATTATCGAAGGCGTCCAGTCTCCAGTATTCTGTTGTGGCAGCCCCAGCAAGCTAATGGCTCTTTGGCAACGCAGAATGGGAAAGACATACCCCCAGGGCAGTTGCTTTCAGCGGGAAGACTGGAGGGGAGATGCTTCCAGTGTGTGTGTGTGTGTGTGTGTGTGTGTGTGTGTGGTGAGAGCCCACCCCAGTGAGCACTAGAGCAGGGCATGCAGGAACATGTCAGATGCTGGTGCTCTCAATGTCCCTACCCCATGCTCCCCAGCCCAGAGTCAGCCATGGTGGGAGCCACTGAGGGGCGATGGAAGGATCCATAAAGTTCTGGAGCAGAGGTGGATTTACCATGAGGCCAGTAATGAAGCTTGAGCTTCAGGACCTCCGACATGCTGGAGCTTCTTCCAAGGCCTTAGGTGGGGCCCTAGCAAGGTATTCACATACCTTGTTTTGAATAAATTTGCAAAAAGATACTTTCACTGCAGTTGGTGAAAATTGACATCTCCTTCCACTCCAGTTTCCTCTCCATCACACGTATCCTCCTGTTGAGTTGGGTAGGAGTGGCGCCCAGCTAGAGGAAATTTGAGTTGATTTGGATTTGTGGGACATACTTACATGGCTTGTAGTCCGCTCTGTGTCTGGTTATGCTATAGCTAGCTGTCCTGGAGTAGGCATGGGTACCAGGCAGTGGTATACCTGTAAATGTTGAGAACCAGATTGGTAATATTGGCTGATTTCTGTGGTATAAATACTCCCACTGATTTCAAGCTGTTGGTGTGTCAGCCCTGTACGCAGGGTTGGAAAGAGTAGACACCATTATATTGCACTGGCACCATCGAAATACGATAGATGTAGGTAACTTCAAGAGCACAGTCAGAGTAAAATGTGTAAGTAGGAAATGATGAGTTTTGAGAATGTGTGATCTTTGTTTTTAGGATTACTGATTTAATGTCAAGATTATATTATTTAATTTTTAATAGTGGCTGTGATTAACAACTGCCTCCCCACATTCCTGAAAAGCTAACGGTTCTTGTGAGCCGGAAGAAGCCAGCTCCATCACACCACTGAGAACCAGGAGCTCTCTGACCACCCACTGTGCTGATTCACCCTGTTTTATGACATGCAGGTTCAGGGCTAGAGTTAGTAATTTGATATGAAATATGTGAATAAGGGAGAAGAAATTCGTTATTTTATTTTATTTATTTATTTTTTGTTTTTAACGTATGGAGTCAGAGGCCAGTCAGTGGAAAGTTCTTTCAATCTTCAGGTATGTACGTTTTACACAAATGATTGGGTTCTCATCAAAGCCTCATTAAAATCTATCGAGAACATGCTTGATAATGCAGGCTAGAGCATTCTAAATGCCCCATATATTCGAAAGAAAATTTTGATGGTGTATTAGTTCTCTGTGGCTGTGTAACAAATTACTGTGAAATTTAGCGGTTTAAATGCACACGTTTATTATTTCACAGTGTCTGTGGGCCTGGCTGGGTCTTCTGGCTCAGTGTCTGTCACAGGCTACCATCAAGGTATTCGATAGGGCTGTAGTTGGCTTGATGGGGCCTCGATTCTGTTTCAAGCTCACTCAAGTGGTAGCTGGCAGGATACAGTTCATCATAGGTTGTTGGACTGAGGACCTCCGTTCCTCGCTGGCTTTTGACTGGAGTCAAATGAAAGAACCCGTTCATTGTTTAGGTGTTATTTACCTGGGGTAAATAACTCTATCCAGCCATATGAATAAAGTCTCTAGTGCTCAGAGATGTTAAAAGTAGCGTGTCTCCCTCTGTTGAAAGCTGTCTAATGAGGCTTATTTCTGCTCGGGTGGGCTACTCTTGCTAGTTCTCAGACCAACAGTGCTGTACTAGGGAGCTTGTAAGAACTGGAGAATCAATGCCCACCTCAAGTCTACTGAGTCAGACTCTGCACTCTCACATGCCCCTCAGGTGATGCAAGTACTCATTAATGTTTGAGAAGTTCTGTGCTCTACCATATCACAGGGCTCTTGCCAACTCTTTCGCATGAAAAACCAAAGTCCTTCAAAGAGCAGATAGGCCTGTGTGACCTGCCCCTACTCCCTTACCTCTCTCACATCATCTCCTACAGCACTCCCTTTTGCTTTCTCCGCCCCAGCCGCTTGGGTTCCAGGTGCTTCCTGGGTAATTTCCTGTCCCAGGGCCCTTGCGCTGGCTATTCTATCTGGAATACTTCCCCTCAGGTATCCACTTGGCCACTCCCTTATCACTTTCATGTCTTTAGTCATTTAATCACTCTCTGTGAGGCCTTCTCTG
Source organism: Ailuropoda melanoleuca (assembly GCF_002007445.2). NCBI lineage: Eukaryota > Metazoa > Chordata > Mammalia > Carnivora > Ursidae > Ailuropoda > Ailuropoda melanoleuca. The sequence continues at coordinate 198,887,041 of NC_048218.1, read as the reverse complement.
CTCACCCAAGGCAAAATTGCCACACACCCAGGCATCCCTTGACCTTTCCCTCATTGAAGTTTCTTTAGACCTTATCGTGGAGGATGTCAACTTCCCACACTTGGATGTAAGTTCCATGAGGACAATTTTTTGTTTCGTTTCTCTTTTTAAGGATCACGTACTGCTTCCCCAGCTCCTGAAGAGGATCTGAAACATGGTAATAATGAGTTCCCTTGATCTAGCAGGCTAGTAACCCGGAAGAAAGTCAAGTTCATTGAGCCATACTGGCTCCCACTGATTCCTATTGCTCCTACTTCCTTTCTTGCTGAACTGATTTTTAATTATAGAAATTATGCATCCACGTGGCAAAATTGGAATGATACAGAAAAGTATAGGATGGAAGTATAAAATGAAAGATAAACATTATATTTCTTCTCCAAACTTCTCCCTCAGTCTCACTCCTCAGAAGCCCCCATCGTCAAGATTTCCTGTTTAAAATTTTTATGGTAGCTATTATAGAATCTGGAATAATTTGCTTATACCTTTATTTCTTGATTTATCAATGTGGAAAGGGTCTACTAATTCCTTGCTATGAAAATGAAAATGAAGACTCTAATACATCTTATAATGCCACCTACTTTCCCTGACCAGTTTGTATTAGATACATTATTTTAGTTCTTTAGTTTTTCTCTCAGGTATTTTGCAACTTCAAATAAAATACTAAAACCTTTATTTCTGGGTCAAATTCAGGCTGATCCTATTGACTCTCTGCTTTTCTTATCTGCCTCTTATTTCTTTATATGACTTCTTATGTTACACTGCCAAGGTTTATAATATTTACATTCTGTTCTGTAATCATAATGATGGGGTTTTTTTTTGTACGTTTTGACTATAGACTGATTCTAAGAATAAAAACCATTGAAAAAGCCATGACAATATTATACTTATTTAAATATCATTTACCACTGAAGCAACAATGATTGGCTCCAGAGAGAAGGAACGTAATCCAGTGTCAATAAGCCTTTGAAGCTTAAAGAAAAGTCACTTAAGCCTCAATACCTAATGTACCCCCTGCTTTCTTTTCATCTCCCTTTACTTTTAAGTCATCCCCAGCTACCCCTGTGTCTGGTATTTTAAGCCACTTTATTTCTTGGAGTCCTGATTTTATTTTTCTGGAATTTCTAAGTTCTTTTTTTAAAGCAACTCAAATACCTTTTTCAGGTAGGGTAGGCGTCAAGTCAATTTTCTAAATTCTCACAAGTTCCAAAACATCTTTGTTTGCCCTTCTACTTAGTCGACAGTTTGGCTGAATAGAGAATGTTAGGTTCAAGAGGCTTTGTCTCTCCGAACTTGGGAACAGGGCTTCCTCCATTGGCACGGGACCTGTGCTCTCCAAGAAAGAAAATCGCGTGAAGTACTATAGGCCTTGGTCTCTGGGAAGGATCAGGAAGTAAAGGAAGTGCTTAGAAGGGCCCTATGCCTAGAAGCGCCCCCTGCCCCCAGACCCCCGTTTGGCTTAAGATTCTATGGTTGCCATCTTGAAATTATTAATCATTTTTTATCGTGAAGTCCCACATTTTCATTGTCACTGAGCCCTGCAAGTTATAAAGCCGCCCTTGTTTACAAGACATTCGAGCATCTAGCGATGTTGCTAAGTCTGAAGTCAGACTGATTCTTCCTCCTCGGTAGGTAACATGCTTTCTCTTTCTGGAAACTTCCCACATGCAAACTCATAGATGATTTAATCTTTTATTCAGGGCTTTCACCGGCATGCACCTAGTTCGGGATGTTATTACACTGATCTGGTTTGGCATTCTGTGGGCCCCTTCACTCTGAAATCGTTCATTCTTCAACTTAGGGAATGTTTTCCTTGTTTCTCTGATTTTTAACTCCCTTCTCTGTTTTCTTTCCTTGAGGAGCTTTCATTTGATGACTCTAGGACTTCCTTCATCTTCTGTCTCGTTTTCCCTCACATATCTTCTATTTCTCAGCCTTTTGTATAATGTTCTGGGGTTGTCCTTAGGTTTATCTTCCAGATCACTAATTCAGCCTTTAGCTTTATTCATTCGTTATTCTGCTCATTCACTTTTTTTTTTCCCCCTCTCAAGTTTATCTCTGAGAATACTCACTGGAATTAAGAAAAAGTATTTCCCTTATGTTTCTGAATTATGCTTCTTTTAGGATGAGTTGTTTTTGTGTGTGTTTTTCATATTAATCCTTCTCTTGTATGCTGTTGATTTTCCTCATGTGTCTTTTTATCCCGTCACATTTATAATACATGTTCCTATTTGTTAGTGTGTAGCTGCTTTGGGCTTTTTTTTCTGCAGTTTATTGACATGGTTCGTTCCCTCATGGGAGCCCTGACTGTGGCTTTTAGGTCAGTGGGTGAGAAGTGTTTACAGGCCTTCTCCCGGTCAGGTATGTGGGCAGCAGGCCAACAGGCTGGGGACCTCTCCAATTATCAAAGTAAGAAAGGCCTTATTCTGCAAAAATAGCACTTTAGTGTGTTTCTATCCTTGCCTTTTACTCCTCCTTCTTCTCTTCCTTCTTCTAGCAGCTGTTGTGGAGGCCTGGAGCTCTGCTGCATTTCCGTCCCAGCCCTTAGTCCCCTTATTAAGAGCCCTCCTTAGGCACATTGCCTGTTTTCTTTAGAGAGCCCTTGTAGCTTCAGCCTGGATCCCCAGTTCTCGGGGGTCCCAGACCAGCAGCAGTAGCAGCAGCATCACCTGGAAACTTGTTCAAAATGCAAATTCTTTGCTGAGCCCCACCTTACGCCTACTGAAACCGGGGCGTTGAGGGGTGGGGTGGGGCTCAGCCATCTAGGGTTTTTTTTTTTTTTTAGATTTATGCTTTATTTTATTTTATTTTATTTTATTTTATTTTATTTTATTTTATTATTATATTATGTTAGTCACCATACA
>NC_048218.1:198871362-198884041 GCF_002007445.2 Ailuropoda melanoleuca | reverse complement strand
TCTAGAATTTTGATGGATTCCTGTCTCACATTGAGGTCTTTCATCCATTTGGAGTTTATTTTTTGTATGGTTTGAGAGAGTGGTCAAGCCATCTAGGTTTTAACAAGCCCCAAAACAAGCCCCATAGTTTGACACCTATTAGCCTAGGGCAAGTCCACTGCCGCCAGCATCTCTGTTTTGGAGGAGGAGAGGGGAGGGTACACCTGCTCCAGCTGTTTCCCAAGTTTGCCAATGAATTACTCTGCTGATTGTGCCCTGGCTCACTCCTTCTCTTTAAATGCATTGACTGGTGACTCACAGTTACTTTTGGTGTGGTTTCCTTTCTCTTTTTCAATCAGATCCCAACTGCTTTAAAAAAATTAGCCATTTCGTCATAATGTTGTAAGTAATAAATCAAAGAGTACAAACTGACTTGCGATGAAAAAAGGGGCCTTCTGCCGACATCACTACACCCCATGGCCCCCACCCATGCCACCCAGACCCATTCTCTACTGGCAACTGCTTTGAACTCTTTCAGCTACTTTGCTGTTATTTCACTCCGTCTTTCTTTCTTTCTTTCTTTCTTTCTTTCTTTCTTTCTTTCTTTCTTTTTCTTTCCTTTCTTTCTTTCTTTTTTCTTTTTTTCTCCTTCCCTCCTTCCTTCCTTCCTTCCTTCCTTCCTTCCTTCCTTCCTTCCTTTCTTTCTTTTCTTGATTTTATTTATTTATTTCACAGAGAGAGACAGCCAGCGAGAGAGGGAACACAAGCAGGGGGAGTGAGAGAGGAAGAAGCAGGCTCCTAGTGGAGAAGTCTAATGTGGGGCTCAATCCCAGAACGCTGGGATCACGCCCTGAGCTGAAGGCAGATGCTTAACGACTCCGCCACCCAGGCGCCCCTTCACTCTGTATTTCTAAATAGCATACTTAAACAGCTATTTCTCAAGTTATTGACTTTGGACATTACATCTTGATTTCCTGTTACTGTTATTGAGCACTGTAACTCTTTCACCCTATCCACCCTTTCTTCTCCTTGGCCTGTCTGCTAAGTACGCTTATATTACTATTTTTTTCAAAAAAAAAAAAAAAAAAACAACAACCCAATAGCCAAAGTTTTTTTTTTTTTTTTTAAAGATTTTATTTATTTATTTGACAGAGACAGCCAGCAAGAGAGGGAACACAGCAGGGGGAGTGGGAGAGGAAGAAGCAGGCTCATAGCAGAGGAGCCTGATGTGGGGCTCGATCCCATAACGCTGGGATCACGCCCTGCCGAAGGCAGATGCTTAACCGCTGTGCCACCCAGGCGCCCCCCAATAGCCAAAGTTTAAATAGGATTCACTACAGAACCCCATAGTGTACTCTGTTTTTCTCCTACAGTCTGAGTTTATGCTAAAGTTAAAATCAACTTATTTGTGACTTTGCTTATTTTTCCAAGGGCTTATTTATTAATTTTTTCCCAGAAATACTCCAATATGTTTGTCATGCTCTCATCAGTTGTATTTTGTTTGTTTGTTTAAAAGGCCATTTCCAGCAGTCTGTCAGTTTCATTGTTTGTAATCCCTGGAGACCTTCCTCTTGAAGCTCTCTGTCTGCCTTTCCGGCTGACAGGTTGCTCGGCCGGCTTCTGCTCAGTGCGGTCCTGGGGTTTCCCTCAACTATTCTCCCATGTTGCATGAATCTTAACAGGAAGTACTTAAGCAGGTCAGCATCAAGTCATCCTTCCTTGAATTGTACGACAAATTCCTGGCCTTTTGGCCTAGTCCCTGTGATTAGGTCACTCTTTTGATATATCGAGGACAACGTAGGCCTAGTACCTCACTTTGTTCTTATCAGTCTTCTTGCCCAGGGAAGGCCACCCTCCCCCCAAACTCCAGGCCCAAGAAGGGGGCTCTCATAGCTGCTCACGGACTTCCTTGACGCCATTGGGCACCTCTGATTCTGGAGTTTGTTATCCCTTACATGCTACGTTATTCGGCCATCTTGAGCATATAGAGGAAGAGACGACGAAGTCATACGGACCTGGGATAAAACCTCACCTGCTCCTTTTGCTTGCTGCCTCAACTTAACCTGAAAGTTAAGTCTTATTTTCCACATTAGAAAAGTCCAGAGACCATACTACTCTCAATAAGAGCAACACTATGCATCTAGGGTTGTTCCTGCACAGAAATACTAGCTCTGTTCTCCATTCCTTATGACCTTGCCTCTGATCCCACCATTAAACAGCTTCCTTTGCATTGTCACCCGGCTCTACTGTTTTCTTTGGACAAACTGACGCCCTGTGCGTCTGTACCTGGCTCTGTCTCTGGCACTACCTGCCTCTGCCTCTCTCCATACTCTGATACTTCCCTTTGGCCCACTCAAGAAGCTAAATCTAGTTTTAAATAGAGAACCTGTCTAGTCTTCCCAATCCTGCTACAAATAAGTGGGTCAGATCAGTACTTAATCCCACATGCCATGTTTTTTGGCAGAGAGTATTTTCTAGCTCAAAGAGGTCTTCTGATAAGAGGGATGAAAACGAAATAGATATTGAGCAATTTTGCTTTATCACCTGTCAGTATTACACCATCAGCCCCAAACATCACACCTACACCTACCTTGTTCTTTTTCTCACTCTAAATATAGATTAAAGAGTCCTTTTAGTTGTCCTGGACTTATTTTGGCAAGGTCCAGCTCATCCTATGCTTTAATCTTCCTCACACCTTTTATACAAGTCTGTGCTGCCATTCTGTGTTTGTTCTTGATTGAATGTCCCTTTGTCCAAGTTCTCTGAAAATCTTGGCTTTACAGGGCTCCTTGTGTACGTGTGATTAGCCCTTTGCTCACTATTTTTACTCCTGTAAATTATAAGTTATTTAAAAGCAGGAGCCATTTGTATATTTCTTTCATTTTTCTCCATGACATCCAGCATAGTGCCTTTCCATGAAGCAGACCTCAGTATAATCTTATTAACCCAATTTATTTTTGTTATTATACGCTAAGGTAATTCTTAGTGCATTTGTTAAAAGCATCTTTAAAGCCATTCTTTCTCAAACACATGAAAATGCAAACTTCTTTCCCATAGCTGGCCCTAAATATTAAGCTGACTATACATTAATTACTATTTTTATGCACTTAGGCAAAAGAGAGCTGGGAATTCTGAACTCTGTCTCTTCTTATGAAGAAAGATCTTCAGTGGTATTTTACAGGTTTTGAGCAATTAGAAAACAAAACTAAAACTTCGATTTTGGTTTTAATGTTGCTTTCTCAATTCAGACCTAGAGAGAACTAAATCTGTGGGGTAATAAACTCGAGAAGCAGGAGTCACAATTTAACTACATTTACAGACTTAATAGGTTATAAGTTAGTTATGCATAGGCCATAGGTCATATATGAGGAATTTAATGACAATGAACAATATCTGAACTTATTACATATATATTTAATGCTGCGTTTTTCAGGTCAGAAAAGATTTACTTGTCATTTGGGTTCAATTTGAAAGAGATTCTTCACATTTTGGAAATATTTATAGGTTATAAGGAGTGACTACTGATTGTTATCAATTAGAAATGAGGATGAATCACCCCTAAACTAAGAATGGAAACAAAATTTATTAAGACTTTGTCCATAATTTTCTATTACAATATTTATTCAATTTTTCTTTTTATCTGCAGTTTTGCTAAACATACTGCCTTCAGTGCTTAATAAGTTTGTGGCTGTTGATAACACTAGTGACTTTGCCAGACTCTCATTCAGTCCTCTTTATTTATTTTTTATTTTAATTTTTAAAAATATTTTATTTATTTATTTATTTGAGATTGAGAGTGAGAGAGCATGAGCAGTGGGGTGGGGCAGAGGCAGAGGGAGAAGCAGACTCCCCGCTGAACAGGAAGCCCGAGGATGACAATCTGGGGCTCCATCCCAGGACCCCGGGATCATGACCTAGGCCAAAGGCAGATGCTTAACCCACTGAGCCATCCAGGTGCCCCTCATTCAGTCCTGATACACACCCCAACTCGTTTACTAGTGAGTACTACCTTGATTATTTGGTTTGCTTCTTATAACCTGAAAACTCAAAACCTATATATATATGCATACACACACACACACACACATATGCTTGATATATATATAGTTGACATATATATATATAATATATACAGCCACGCACACACCACATGTATATACATACTAGTAAAGTTTATACATAAGTATATAAATACTTGCTATCTATGTATAGTGTCTATGTAAGTATATATGTACTTGATATATATGTATCTATATATAAAGTATACTTATATTTGTATTTATATACTTGATATATATGTATATTTATACATGTGTATATATCTACTTGATATATATATCTACTTGAGGGGAGTGTAAAACTTCCTTATACTGCTTAGAAAGTAAAATTTTTAATATTTCAGAAATAGGGATGGTGAAGGACATAGAACTTTCAATGTTGTCTGCCCTTTAGAGCTACACACGCCCTCATCTACCCCAGGCTGGATTAGCTGTCTCTCCTATGTGCTGCCACAGCTCTGTGTTTTTCTCCACCACAATACTTATCATATTGTGTTACGGTTTTATATTTACTTGTTTATCTCTTTTACAGTGAGATCCCATTGAGGATAGAGGATGTGTCTTTTATCCCCATATTCTTAGCAACTCCCAGATATATGTAGTAGCCTCTCAGTAATGATGAATAATGATGAAAAATGGATGGATAAATAAGTTACTTTACTTTTAAATTTAGCCAATTCCTCAGGCTAGTAATGCTACACATACAGACACAGGCCTCCGTAATTTTCCAGATCTAATCATTAATAGTGCTCATCCCACTAGGTATACCTTCTTAAACTGCATCAAAGTACCTCAGAATTCAGAATGGGAAACCATGATCTAGTGCCCTGCATAACTATTTTTAAGCAGCTGGGTTTGTATTCGAAACATGGAGACTTTGTAGATAATGTACACACCAGTGTTTTGATAGACCAAAGTAACATACAAGTTCGGTTAGCTCTAAGCTCTAGGCCTCTGAAAGATAAAATTTTTTTGTTTAATTTTGAATAAAGTTTATTTTTTAGAACAATTTTAAGTTTACAGAAAAATTGAGTAGTACAGAGTTTCTATATGTCAGTACCAAGTCTTACCTATTATTAACATCCTACATTTTCTGATACATTTGTTATAATTAATGAACTAATATTGATATGTTATCTTTACCTAAAGCCCATGGTTTATACAAATTTCTTTAGTGTTTTTTTTTAAGATTTTATGTATTTATTTATTAGAGAGAGAGAGTGAGAGCACTATCAGTGGGGAGGAGGAGCAGAGGGAGAAGGAGAGAGAGAATTCCAAGCAGACTCCTCGATGAGTGCAGAGCCCGATACGGGGTCGATCCCACAATCCTGATATCATGACCTGAGCTGAAATCAAGAGTTGGAAGCCCAAACGACTGAGACACCCAGGCGCCCCCAGATTTCTTTAGTTTTAACCTAATGTGTTTGTCCCTCCACCCAGGATCCGATCTAGCATACCACATTATATTTAATTGTCATATCTCCTTGGGACCCTGTTCGCTGTGACAGTTTCTCAGGCTGTCCTTGTTTTCATGATCTTGGCCATCTTGGGTATACCGGTCAGAATTGTAGAATGTCCCTCCATAAGAATTTGTTTGATATTTTTCTCATGGTTAGACTGGTGCACAGGCAGAGTTTTTTGTAAGGAGACACAATCTAACATGGTGGTTATCAACTTTCTTCTGCTTCCACGTTGGGCACATGTGTGGCACACACCCGTGAGTGACATCTCCCATTAGATGACAGATGGAGGGGTGGAGGCACAGTGTTAGGAGCACTTAGGAAACTTTCTGGATGTGTATATAGATAGTCTAAAAATATGTCCCTCCCTGTTCCTGTTTAGAAGGGCCATATTTGGGGGCACCTGGGTGGCTCAGTCGTTAAGCGTCTGCCTTCGGCTCAGGATGTGATCCCAGGGTCCTGGGATCGAGCCCCACACCAGGCTCCTCCGCTGGGAGCCTGCTTCTTCCTCTCCCACTCCCCCTGACTTGTGTTCCCTCTCTCACTGGCTGTCTCTCTCTGGGTCGAATAAATAAATAAAATCTTTAAGAAAAAAAAAAGGGCCATATTTGGCTTTTAGAGCTTAACAAAATAATGATCCCATAGTACTTTGATCTCTGGAAGACAGGTGTAACTCTAGAAGGCATTATAATAAACTGTAGACATATTCAGAATAGGAAATAATTGATTACATAAATAACATTTAACTTTTTTTATAATAATTTTTATTCTGTTATGTTAGTCACCATACAGTATATCCTTAGTTTTTGATGTAATGCTCCATGATTCATCATTTGTGTATAACACCCAGCACACCATGCAATATGTGCCCTCCTTAATACCCATCATCGGCCTATCACAATCCCCCACGCCCCTCCCCTCTGAAGCCCTCAGTTCTGAACAGTCAAGAAAGGGGCTGTATTTTTAAACTTATGAAAAATTACAAAAATACAGAAAAGTTGAAAGATGAGTACAATGAATAGTTGTGTACACACGATTACCCGGATTTGACAAATTGTTAATGTTATTGTATTGTCTTCATTCACCTCCATCTTTCTACTCTTTTTTTTTTTTTTAAAGAGAGAGAGTGTGAGCTTGGGTGGGGGAAGGAGGGGCAGGGAGAGAAGGAGAGAAAGAATCTTAAGCAGGCTCCATGCCTAGTGTTGAGCCCAATGTGGGACTTGATCCCAGGACCTTGAGATCATGACCTGAACTGAAATCAAGAGTCAGACCTTAACTGACTGAGCCACCCAGGCACCCTTTCCTAAATCTTTCAAAGCAAGTGCTGACATTATAATGCTTCACTTTTTAAAAATAAATTTATTTATTTATTTAGGGCTAGCAAGAGTGCAAACAGAGGGGAGGGGCAGAGGGAGAGAGAGAAGTAGACTCGTGGCTGAGTGAGGAGCCTGACGGGGGGCTCGATCCCACAAAGCCCAGATCACAACCTGAGCTGAAGCCAAGAGTCATACACTCAACCAAATGAGACACTCAGGTGCCCCTATTTACTTATTTTTTAAAATAATGCTTCACTTTTGGGGCTCCTGGGTGGCACAGATGGTTAGGCAACTACCTTCGGCTCAGGTCATGATCTTAAGGTCCTGGGATCGAGCCCCATGTCGGGCCCCCTGCTCACAGGGAGCCTGCTTCTCCCTCTCTTCCCTGCTAGTTCTCTCTCTCGCTATCTTTCTCTCTCAAATAAATAAATAAAATCTCTAAAAAAAATGCTTCACTTTTAAAACCTCAGCATGCATCTCCTAAAAATGAGGACATTCTTCTATAAAAACACACGATTGTATCACACCAAAGAATATGAATGTTTCCTTATCATCATCTAATACCCAGGTTATGTTAAAATGTCCCCAGTTATCCCCCAAACTATCTTTTATAGCTACTTCTTTTTTATTTTATTTTATTTTATTTTATTTTTTTAAGATTTTATTTATTTATTTGACAGAGATAGAGACAGCCAGCGAGAGAGGGAACACAAGCAGGGGGAGTGGGAGAGGAAGAAGCAGGCTCATAGCAGAGGAGCCTGATGTGGGGCTCGATCCCATAATGCCGGAATCACGCCCTGAGCCGAAGGCAGACGCTTAACCGCTGTGCCACCCAGGCGCCCCAGCTACTTCTTTTTTAAATCTGGATTAAGGTTCATGAATTGTATTTGGTTCTTTTAAGATTTTATTTATTTGTTTGTTTGAGGGAGAGAAAGGAGGGGCAGAGGAAGCATGGCTGGAGGGAGATGGGATGGGGGAGGCCATCCATGTTTAGATGGTTGCCGAGCCAGGTAGCTGAGGGTGGGGGTGACAAGCAGAAATGCAGTCAAGGGAGTGCATCCTGACTGTGTGTTCAGTGCTGCATGGCCAATAGCAGGAGGGTGACAGGGTGTTCAGAAGCCTGCTGTGGGTCACAGTGCAGGGCAGGCCAAGAGACATCAGACTTCTATTTGTAACATTGTGCTGGAAAAACACAACTTTGTGGTGGTTGTGGTCGGTCATTCAACTTTCAGGCTGTCAACTCTGTTTTTTTTTTTTTTTTTTTTTTTTTTTTTTTTTTTTTTTTTTTTTTCCTCCCCTCCCTCCCTCCCTCCCTCCCTTCCTTCCTTGACAACTTTTTAAAGAAACTGAGCCAGTTGTCTTGTAGAGTGTTTCACATTTTGGATAGGTCTGAATTCCCTATGGCATCATGCAACTTGTTGCTCTGTCTCCCAAATGTCCTGTAAGCTGGAAGTTAAGTCTAAAGGCTAAATTACATTCAAGTTAAATACTTTTAGCAAGAATACTTCATAAGGGATGCTATGTACTTTATACCATATCCCTCAGGCTACATTTTTTATTCACTTTAATGTCACTTACCGGGTTTGTCTTCATTTATACTACTTTCTCATCACTTTTTTATTCTCAGATATGCATTCTGATCAAATATGTTCAACACTATGAGTCCTCCTTTAATAATATCCTAATCTTGGGCTGTCAGTTTAGAATTTTCCCCAGCTCCTGGGACAGAAGCAAAGAAAAATCAGGCTGATTATGATAAAGCTGCTGAGTTTCATGTGTTGGGGGTCTTGTCTTCTCTCCCGGGACAGTGCTGTCCCTCCCAACACCAGCAATGCACTACCTCTTCAGGATCTGCTCTCCCTGAGTCATGTTTTCTGTCTAGACATCTCCTTTCCCCTTCCGCTCTGTAAAATTAAAATTTCTGTCTTCTCACTATAACTTTAGGCAGGTTGTTCCTTTCTTATTCTAGTTAATCTGATGAACAGGCAATTGTGAAAATCCAGTAGTACAAAGTGCTCTACAAGAGCAAATACTACCATTTAACACATGTTGATAGTTCAATGTAGCGTTCCCAAAATAGGTTTCTTCCATGGGACATTAATGGCTATTATGCAAAACAAAACAAAACAAAACAAAGAACCTCAACAACTTAAGAGGTCAAATGAATTTGGGAGATGCTGAGCCAAAGTTACACAGGTTTTAGGTTTATTCGTTTGTTTAATGTAGCCCTGTCCAAACATTTAACTGTGGAAACCCGCAGTCCCTAGAATCTTTCTTAGTGTTACTGTTCGACAAGAATCACTATCAGTCGGATACCTCTTACACCTTATATCTGTGTTTGCTCAGGAGCCTTGAGGATAGAAGACCCTTTAAGGGTTGACTCTGTACGTGGGACTTTTATGCACCCTGGCAAGCTGATGAAGAAAACCACTTGGGATAGGTAATTTCTTTCAGGATCCCCAAATAAATTGCATAGGACAAATGGTTTCTAACCTTCATCACCACAGAAGCATCCAGAGCTACTGCTAAATGTTCTACTAATATCCCTTCTTTTGTTAAAAAATTTTTTCTCATTATTCATGTTTCTCCTGTAATATGTAAAGCTTTTTGGAAACAGGCTCTTTCAGTTCCTGAATTCGTTAGAAGGAAATTAGTTATCCCCTAGGGAAAAAAAAAAGTATAGGCACTGACTGAAAATCTGAGTAACACACAAGCAATATGCAAATTATATTTATTTATATATATAGGTACACAGTATTGTCAGAGGCCCGGTTTTGAACAGCGTTTTGAAGAAAAAGGGAGAAGAGCAGACATGGTCATGGAGATAGACAAGTATTGGTAGCAGTAGGAAGAAAAGTTTTAGGTTGGAGAATACATTTCAGAGAAATGAGGGCTTAAGGACAAGTGTAGTGGACAACAGAGCAGCTCAGACTTGATATGAAAATTAAAGATCTACTGCAGGTACTAGAGTACTTGCAAAGGGGAAAGACAGAGGGAGCCCCACAGTCATTGCCAACCAATGATGGCATGGAGCTGGGTATCTTTCTTCGAGATATTTTCTTTCTGAAATTCTCTCCCCCTTGTTTTTGGGATAATACTCTCCTAGGCTTCTGTTCTAATTCTCTAGATGCTCTTCAGTCCTATTATTAATAAACAAGTAAAATAATTATTCATAATTATAGCTAACAGCTATATGGGTTATTATGTACTAAGAATTGTGGCCAGCATTTTGTTATCTCCTTTAATGAAACCAACCCTGTGAGGTAGTTATTCTTATCATCCCCATTAAAATGAGAAAACTAAAACCCAATAGTAAGTTGTCACACAGAGAGTAGATTGTGGAATTCAAGCATATGCTCTTAATTACTATGCATGGAGCTTGTCACTAAAATTTTGGCATTTTTCAGACTTCCAGCCTTCATCCTTTTCTTCTCAAGGTCAATCTTTGTATTTACAATTTCTTTAACCTTTCTTTATAGATTTGTGTGCCTTATCATGTTTTCATTCTTGCTGATTTCTTTTTTTTTAATATTATTATTTATTTTATTTTATTAATTTGTCAGAGAGAGGGAAAGAATGCACCGGCAGGAGTAGCTGCAGGCAGAGAGTGAAGCAGGCTTCCCGCTGAGGGACTTGATCCCAGGGCCTGGCATCATGAACCAAGACAAAGGCAGATGCTCAACCAACTGAGTCACCCAGGCGTCCCTCATTCATGCTGATTTCTTGATGTACTTTTAAGATGTTGCATTTCCAAGCTAGACTCATCTAAGTAGACCAGGAAGAAATACAGAAAAGTGATGCTAGTATGCTTCTCACTGGATCCTGTCAGCTGGTGCACGATTTTGATTTGCCCCATTACTGATGGCACTTGACCACGTGATTAAGATGGTGTCTGCCAGACTCTCTCTGTTGTAAGATTACTCCAGTTCCCTTCGTGATGAATAAGAACTTTATGGGAAGTTAATTTGAAGGTATGTAAATATTCCAGTCTTTTTCAAATTTTCAATTTATGTTTATTTACATCTGTATGGTTTCCTATGCTATTCAGTGGGTTACAACACATTATCATTTTTAATTTTGAACTTCAATTTGTCAAAGATTTGGCCAGGGGGACAAGTTGGCCTGTGTCCTTTTGACATGCCCCATCAGTCTTTGAGCATGTCCTCATTTTCTGGCACAACTAGAGGCTCCAGGCTCATCCTGTACTTCTCTTCTCCAGTCCTGAAATCAGTCATTTTGCCAAAAAGGAAAATGAGAATGGTATTGAGAAGCCAAGATCTGGACTAGATGTACTCATTGTTTTGTTTTGTCACTACTCCCAGACTCTCTCAGTATACAGAGTATATATGTACTTATACACCTATATAAATATTGATACCTCCATTATCAGTCTGCTACCAAAAGGTTCATTCTAGTTTCTTTCCATTGTAACTCTCTCAACAGTAAGAAATTTTATTCCCATTTCCCTTACTTATTGGATCAATACTCTTGTACATAACCAATTTCCCACCACCGATATTGCCCCCTCCTCTGCTTGACTGCCCTCTTCACCTACCCATGCTGAATTCCCAAGGCCAGATGGCCCCTCCAGCAAGGTGAGGAGGGCACTCTATACCAATCCACTTCCCTGTGTGGACGCCCTTCTCCTCCCAAGTCCAACATGACAGCTTTTGCTGCCTCCCCTTCCCTTACACACTGCTGTCCCCCTACACACAACCTCTACATTTAAAAAGGATTTTTGAAAAAGGAGTGGGTGCATAATCAAGAAATTGAAGGTTTAGCTCCAGCTTAGGTTTGCGAGTCTTCAGGCAAGTTACTCGCTTCCTCAATTATAAAAAAGAGGTTGGATCAGCGATTCTCTGCCTGGGGCTGGGTGAGATGGGAGCTGTAGGGCTTTCCCCGATGTTAGAAATGCCTGCGAAATTCCGCTACAAACATCTCATTCAATAATCCTTAACATGCCTTCCAACTCGCACATAGTTATGATTCCAAGGCATTCTTTCTCTACTCAATATTTGTTAGCTGTTTTTATTCTCATCAATCTTACCCTTCATTCAAAAATACTTATTAATGGCCCATTATGTCAACGACCGTGTATTATCCGGCTTTTGTAGTATTCCTTTTCCGACGTGTCACTGCCATTTAGAATTTTGTCCCTATCTTCCAAACTTGGAACTCGAAAGCATTCGCATCTAAGTCGTGTTATTTATGACACGCCAGGGTCCTCTCCAGTCCTTTCTGCACCAGCCACACTTCACCCTGGTCCCTCTCGGGGCTCGCAGACGTTAATCAATTCTTCTTGGGAACCACCTCCTTCACCTATCAGCGGCTCCATCAACACTAATTCCCCAGCCAGTCGGTGGGAACTGAGGTGGGACGTTTTCGAAGTCTGAGTGACTCCCCAGCACACTCCTGCACCTCAGCAGGGCGCGCTGCTAACCCTCGGCTCGGGCCCACGGAAGTCGCGGGGCGGCTGCTAATTGCCTAAGGATTCTCCCCTCGTCGGGAGGTGGCCCTGGCCGGGCTCTAACTTCTCGGTTTCCCTCTCAGGACACAGACGCAGCGTGTGCCGCTCTTCACTGCGCAGGAACTTCCCCAGCCTCAGCTTTCTCTCAGAAACGCCGAAGCCGGCTTTTCGCACGCTCCCGCCGTCTTCCTCCTCTGGCCGCGTTCCCTGCGCCGCCGCGCGTGTCCTCAGGGAGCCTCTGCCTCCCTCTGCCTCCCCCGCCCCGCATGCCCTTCAGCCCGTCCCTCCGCCCTGCCGACGCGAGGGGAGCGGGGAGCGCGCGCCGGCGGCGGGGCGACGTGCGCGAGACGCACTGCCCCGCGCGGAGCGCCGGAAGGAGCCGGGCCGGAGCCGCGCGTC